>NW_019416720.1:3495-10874 GCF_000390285.2 Anoplophora glabripennis | reverse complement strand
CCTTTTTAAAAAAGGTTGATCTAAAATGATGATTTGCGTTTCTAAATTCTCTTGGAATTTTCCTTTCAAAAATCGAAAAATTTATTTTTTCATTCACGTAATTTTACTGGTGCCTGATCCTGTCGAAAATGATAAATTATGAATTAAAAGATCATAGATAATAAGTTCATCTATAATTTTCTTCATTTTATTTTCGTATTCTTCTCAGCAAATCCTTTCATTTGATACCCTTATCATGGGGGTGCACAAAAAATAACTGTTCCGCCATCTTTGGGAGTCCGCCATATTGGATTTAAAATGACGTCACTTAGCTAACCATGCATTGTCATCCAAACTAAACGTGTATGCAAAATTTCAGCTCAATCGGTTGGGGAAACTGTTTTAAAATTCAATTGCAAAATGTGACTCATACTAACAAGGCAATTTAAATAAAAAGCTTGTAAAAATATGACAAATGGCACACGAAAAAGGTGCATGTTCATAGAAAAAACAATTTGAATTAGAAACGCTCGTTTGGAACGCGAAGAGACACTAAAACGCTAGCTATTGTATAACTAAGGCCTCTTACTATAGTAAATCGGCCGTACATGGAAGCACAAAAAATGACTCAGAACCCCAAACCGGAAAAATCCGGTGGTTTTCTCTTTTGATATATGAAATTGACACTCCTGTCCGCATTTTCCAACTTTCAATAGTGCAGGATCTCTTGGGATCACAACTATTTCGATAATTTACGATTGATGTGATTTGAAATCGATGGAAATTGCAAGACGTTTTTGTTAAAACAATAAAAACATGTAACTTTCGAAAAATGAGGTTCTAAATGAGCAAATGTATTCTACTTAACTCCAGGAACACCTTCTCTATTGCATACAATGGTTCGTACTCTAGTAAAAATTTGCACGTATTTTCAATTCACCGCTTTTCGAGGGGTCAGTGGCAAGTGAAATATGCTAATGTGTGTGGTCTATACACACGTGCCAGCTCTCTGTAACTTTAAAGAACTACGCAATGACTCCTTCTCTAGCATATTTTGAAGTATTAACGCAAACCAACGACTTTGAAATTTCAACTTTTGTCCAGTTTTTTCGGAATTCCGACCACTGTGCGGCGTTATGCTAGAACTCTGGAATCTGAGGAAATGGTCCTGATAGCAATAGAAAATAATATGTTAAGTACCCCACAAATTTCTAGAAATTTAAACATATCACAGTCATCTGTTTGGAGAACACTTCGCGAACAACAATTGCACCCTTATCATTTTCAACGTGTTCAACATTTACTACCTCGAGATTATCCACCAAGACTATAGTGGTCACGATGGCTGCTTGGCAGGCTTGCAGAGAATCCCAATTTCTCAGCGAATATCTTATTGACAGATAAAGCATCGTTTACGAGACGAGGAATAATTAACTTCCACAATACTCATTTATGGAGCGACGAAAATCCTCACGTCATTCGAATAACAAATTTTTAACATGAGTTTTCAATTAACGTTCATTATTGGCGACACGCTCATTGGTCCTTTTAGGCTACCACATAGACTAGATGACAAGTCTTACCTTAATTTTTTTAATGAATGATTTGAATTTAGATGAAGTATCACTGGATGTGCGGAGGAGCCTTTGGTGCCATTATGACGGCGCTCCGGCACATTTCGCTCGACAAGTAAGAGATTATAGGTCTGTTCCAACAAGAGTCAGGGATTAGTTCCAAACCGTCGAAATGTTTAGCCAGCTAAGTTGTAAATGTGTCTTCAGTGAATATATCGCTAGAATTAGTTGGATGCACATTTCGAACGGTTTGGAACTAATCCCTGACTCTTGTTGGAATAGACCTTATTTTAAATATGACATACTCTAGACTCTAGACATAGAGCAAGGGTCGGCAACTGGCGGACCGCGGTCCAGGTCCGGACCGCAAAAGGTAAAATACTGGACCGCCAAAAATTTTTTGAAAGTATAAATTACTCAAATAAATTATTTAAAAAATGTTTTTTTTGCATTTGAGTGACAACCTTATCATTTTTTCTAGTATTTTACAATTGTGAGTGTTTCGAGTTCTTAATGGTTAGTAAGCAGATTAGATTTGAGTTCAAATGAAAATTTGTAAGAAATATAAAATTTTTTTCTGGACCTCGTTAAAAATTTTTAAAAGTATCCGGACCCCACCTAAAATTACTTGCCGACCCCTGCTCTAGACGGTGGATTGGACGTGGTGGCTCAATCCAGTGGCCTGCCCGTTCACCGGGATTAAATCCTCTGGATTTCCACACTTGAGGTCATGTTAAGGAGATGATTTATGTAACTCCAGTAAATTTGATCGATGAATTATGGCAACGAATTTAACAAGCCTTTCAAACAATTCGTAATACGCTCGGGATTTTTGAAAGAATAAGAAGATCCTGTGTGTCGAATTACAAGGTGGTCACTTCCAGCACCTACTCTAATATTTTACATTATTTCCAGTTATACAATTTTTATCATTACGTTTTCACCCTTAAAGTTGTTTATTGTTTACGTTATTTCATTCTGACAAAATTAGTTGAAACCTAAATTACTAATTCGATAGACAATTGAACACTTTACACGAAAATAGTGCCCGTTTGACAAAATTAGCAGTGGCGTAGAAAATAATATTTTAAAAAAAGGGTCACATTGNTTAAAAAATCAACATTTATATCCCCACCAAAAAGAATATAATCAAAACATGGCAAAAAACTAACAATGGTATTTTCAAGCTCATCTATACAGTTACTTAGATTGACATCAGGAGGTCTATATAATGATCCCAAGCAAAATGTTTTACCTTCTATTTTTACACTGATCCAAATTTGTTCAAGCTGACTATTAGAAGGTGGTATAGCTAAAATATTAAATTTTAAGGAGTTTTTTACATAAAAGGCAACACCACCACCTCGTTCATTTCTATCCTTCCTAATTAAGTTATATCCAGGTACAGTTACCAGACTGTCTGCAATATTTACATGTAGCCAAGTTTCAGATAAACCTAAAACATACAGTTGCTCCACTGTGACAAATTCCGAGAATACATTAAAATTAGAAACCAAAGCACGCGTATTGAAATGAGAAAAGTAAAGTATTCTTTATCGTTTAACATGAAAAACTGTGTAATACAGAACCCCGTCCACCTGCATAATACAAAAAGGAAAAAAGAAAAATGAAAAATATAATAGTGATGATAGATAGCAAATATAACATTATTAACCTACAAACTCATCATAATTATTACGTTTATTATATGTACGATGTATTCATATTTAATAATTTAATATACTTATATAATTTAGCACAAAGACCAACAGGAAATTTAGCCGCGGTAAATCATATTTGTGACTTATTTCTACGTTTTAATAGTTGCTTTTTCATTAGTACTATTATTTGAATAGGATTTAATCTGAAAGTAGATTTAAATAAACTTGTTTAATCATAATTTAGAGAAAAAGTTAGAAACAATTTTCATTATCTTAACACTTTTATCGTAAAGTAAGAGAAAATTATCATCATAACAGTGATAAGAATCTCTAGTAATATATTCTGTTACTTAAAATACAAAATATAAAATATAAAATAAAATGTTTTTTCGGGTGCTTAATAAATAGCCCGGAAAACCATGTTATTAACGATAAGGGCCGTAAAAACTATAAAACCACTATGTTCTATTATTTGGCAAATTGTTAGTTGTTAAGCTCTGATCCTAAAGCTGTATGGTTAGTAAAATGACTAAGCACAATAATAGATTTGAAGTTGATGTGTAATATTTTAATATAAAATAGTTATAGGTTCAAAATTGGACTCTACTAACCGATCGATTTAAATTATTTAAATTGCTACAATAAATAAATAATTTTTAACATTAGATATTATTCTAAGAGCCGATTAATAAGAATTCATTAGATTATAGGCCTTTGTAAGTGAAGATTGTACAAATGCCCTTCTATGCCAATGTTTTATTAACATTCTTGTTTCAACGTTAACTTAATAACTTAATATGACTTATCGAACGTTGTCATTTATAGGAATCGAAGAAAACAGGTATGGCTATGTTAAAGTTTAATATTTTACATATTAAATCGACACCATCTTTACCGAGATATTTAATAATTTAAATGAGAAAAACATGCCGTGTTTCATTTAGTCCCCAATTCTGTTTTGACCTCCCGAAAGAACGGGAACGTCATTAATAAATTAGTATTAGAGAATGCGACTTAATAATATAAATCCGTGAAATATTGTAATACATCACATCGATACTTCTTAATTATTCATGTGCTAAGACAACGAGTAGATAATTGTTCTTACTTTATTTATTATTTAGGCACGAGTTTCGTTTAATTGATATTTTGTTCTCAGCTCGTTATCAACAGGCCTTAATGCAATGTCTGCGGTAGTCCTGGAGGATTTCTACAAGCCTTTCTTTCACAAACAATTAACTGAAAAGCAGACTTATATAATGATGAAGTTAACTGTTATTATCATGGGAATCTTCTGCGTAGGCATGGTGTTTGTAGTCGAAAAATTAGGAGCTGTTCTACAGGTAGTACAAAATATTAGTGACCATCAGTCATGTTATATGACAAAATATTTTATTTAGGTTAACATGACATACTTTTCTTTCTAAGTTACACATACGATATCAGAATTTTCATTAATATGGTACCAACCAATAGCTCTATGTCTCAAAGATTGGAACGGGAGTACATTTTTTGGTCAATAATTTGAAATACTACCAAAGGTGTAGATTTTAAGCTTGGCGTAGTGTAAATCCCAGACACAGTTACCTACTTGTCGAAATTAACTGGAGCTTATAAATGTTAAAAATGTTTTGACTTTAAAGGGAAACTAAAGTTCAGTCAATTCCAATCAAAACTTTTGTAACCAGCAGGGTTTTCTCTTTATCCATCGTTACAGTATCGTAACGACATCAACTGCGAAAAGGAGCTCATCGATTATCATTTACACTTTCAGACACGTTCAGACAATGAATTTCAGGCACTGACCGTTCTTTTGCTCACATAGCGTTTAATCCATGGGTTGGTCACTTAATACAAGACACACCAGCACTACTTTAGGAAGGTGTTTAATAAAAATGTATAAAATTGAACAAACAACACAACTGTAGCACAACGAATTCAAATAAACAATATCAATTACTATTTTGCACCCGACAAGGTGATGCAATTCAATCAAGATATTAACTATTAATGAATTAACCCCGAGACTCTAAAGTTAATAGACCGGACTGTGTGGAAACCCAAGGAGAACTGCCTTTACGGGGATCTCATTGTATTTCGACACTTTTACTTCAACTCCGCTCATTTTGGGTTTGGGAGTCTTGTTATCTTATTTGCCAATTCAAACCTTTAAGGGCAACAATGCCGCCTCCTTCCTTATGCCTCGGTACTTGCTATCTTGTCGGTTCGATCCCTCTCATATTAAGAATTATGCAACGAAACTGAATTTACATATAACTCTATTTTTACCTCGCCGTACGCCTCTGAAGGAGGGAAGCCTTCGTTGACCTAAATCTCTTTTTTTTTTTTGAAATAGAAATGACTTCGGAAGAGTTCTCATAATTTCGGCGTTAATTGCCTTAAATCATTATGACAAAGTATGGCGGTGTTTTGGATTTCCTTCGTAAATTCCGTTCTATTTGCTCGGGTCTGCCTAAGAAGCCCGTGATGAACAAATATCGATTTTTGCCTTCTTTTTGTCCCGAAAAGATGCTTACCAGAACGCGATAACGTTTTTTGAGTTAACTTGTTCAAAATCCTTTCGAATTTTATGGTTTACTTGTTCTGATTACCAAGTTTTATAAAATTATTACTTTTGATGACAAAAGTTTTGCAGGAACAACCTTCTTAATGATTTTATCTAGCGACTCTAAAATCCACTTGAAACACCTTATCTGTCAGTACTTGTTACTTAGATGAGGCTAATATTTGTTAAATTATTATTAGGTTCCAAATCGTTCCAAAAACTGACCAATAAATTATAACGTGTTTTGGCTTTTGTTACACTGTTATGAATGAGTTTTTTTTTNCCCAGACACAGTTACCTACTTGTCGAAATTAACTGGAGCTTATAAATGTTAAAAATGTTTTGACTTTAAAGGGAAACTAAAGTTCAGTCAATTCCAATCAAAACTTTTGTAAGCAGCGGGGTTTTCTCTTTATCCATCGTTACAGTATCGTAACGACATCAACTGCGAACGGGAGCTCATCGATTATCATTTACACTTTCAAACACGTTCAGACAATGAATTTCAGGCACTGACCGTTCTTTTGCTCACATAGCGTTTAATCAATGGGTTAGTCGTACAGGGTGTTATACTCTCATTAAACGGGTCACTTAATACAAGACACACAGCACTACTTTAAGAAGGTGTTTAATAAAAATGTATAAAATTGAATAAACAACACAACTATAGCACAACGAATTCAAATAAACAATATCAATTACTATTTTGCACCCGACAACGTGATGCAATTCAATCAAGATATTAACTATTAATGAATTAACCCTGAGACTCTAAAGTTAATAGACCGGACTGTGTGGAAACCCAAAGAGAACTGCTTTTACGGGGATCTCATTGTATTTCGACACTTTTACCTCAACTCCGCTCATTTTGGGTTTGGGAGTCTTGTTATCTTATTTGCCAATTCAAACCTTTAAGGGCAACAAATAGTATAGTTGGAAATATTAATTTTCAAATGTAGTTACCAGTTCGAACAGTTCATATTTAGGGATATTGCAGTCTAATTAAACTTTTTTGATATTTTTTTAGGATAGGATTTTTTACGATTTATTTTTATTAACAACCTAAAATATAGCTTTATGAATTTAGTTTTGTGGTACTACTTTCACAGGGCTACTTTTTAATAGTGTCAAGTTGATACAAATTAGAAAACATTCAATTTAGTTATAAATTTGGCAAAAAGAAGTTTATTTACTTGAAATCCATTTATCTCAGTAACCATGCATTTTAAAGACATGCGACAAGTATATTTTTTTACAATAAATGAAGTGATATTTTAGAAAACAACTGCATTTTATTAAATTCTCTATCAATAAAAAAAAAATTATAAAAATATAGACATATTTTTTAATTAATTACTTTGTTTTGGTTTAAGAAGCTTTGCATAAAATTTGTACACCAAATTATGAATGCAGAACATTATACAAATATTCGATTATCTAGCAACTCTTTTTACCATATCTTAGTCATTTATAGATATAGAATCAAACATTATATCATTGTAATTCTAAGGAAGCGCACTGTATCTGAATATATAGCGCATTTAATGTAAGAGAAAGCCATGTCTTATTACTGCAGATACTTAGATAACGCTCTATTCA
>NW_019416720.1:0-1007 GCF_000390285.2 Anoplophora glabripennis | reverse complement strand
AAAAAAATAAAACAAGATGTTTTACAACTAATATTTTTATTAAACAGATATAATATTTTTCTGCAATATTTGAAATAGTTTTTTAAAAATAGGTACCTGACAATGCAATAACTTCTTTGGGACAATCTTCCACAATTTTTGCCTCTAGCTCTTCTTGCCCATTTCTAAGTTGAGGAAACTGTATAGGTATTCCGTTTGGCAATAAGGTTATTCTTACATTCCCTTTACCAATATATTTGGTTTCGAAATGGTGTTCACAAAGCCTATAATTCTTATATACATCCACAATCCTAGGCAATAAATCGAGTCTATTGCAAGTTTCTATCCACACTCGAGCACTGCAAAAAAAAATAAAAATTCTCCTAAAGATATTCTCTATACTTATGCAATACCAAATTACAAGAAAACATGCCACATTATTTTAAAAATCAAAATACTTTTTTCTGATTTACATTTATAGGTAGGTACTAGGTAGGTAGTAGGTAATAATTATTATTATTATTATTACCTTTCTAATCCTTACGTAATCTCAAAAGGGTTGATCCTTCACAAGTTTTGGATGAACAATCGCGAAAAGCACAATAATAACCATGCATTTTATTGATTTCAGGTTGATTTTAATTGTAGCTGGAAACGAAATACAATACAAATAAATCCACTATCAATTAACATTATACAACACAACTGTCCGCCGCCAAAAAACTATTACTCGTTTCTTCTATTTATATTTGGCGGCTCTGACAGCCACTGACAACTGACAACAACACAACCCAATTCGCGCATGCGCATACGAAAACTGTTAACACAGAAAGCCTTGCTGTCGCTTCTCGTTGATTTAGTGTTCTCTGATTCAAACAGTTTGTTATTTGTGAAACTACTGTAAAGAGTGTGTATTTGTTGTACGATGCATGAAATTTGCAGCTCGAGACGAAGTTGAGAGCTGCAATCATGTTAAGTACAACAAATAAACTTTTTGCACATGTTGCACGTAACATTTTTTCTACGAT
>NW_019416719.1:128387-288691 GCF_000390285.2 Anoplophora glabripennis | reverse complement strand
GAATCAAAAAATTCATTTAAAGTATAAAATGTATTTCTTATTAAGTATTTATGCAGCTTCTTATAAAATATAAAATTATTTGTGTTCGTTATCTCAGAAGGCAATTTGTTAAAAACTTTTAAACCTAAATAAAATGGTGAATCACAAGATATTTTGTATTTAAAAAAAGGAATGTGGAATTTCTTATTTTGCCTAGTGCTTTTATTATGAATGGTTTCATTTAATTTAAAAGTAGACTTTCTAAAAACGTATACGGACAAGTCGAAGATAAATAAAGACAACCGTTAAAATATTAAAATTAAAAAAAATATATATTATGATTATTCTATGATTCTACAATACAGAAATGTGTATATAAAATATGAATAAATATAAGTCGAATAAAATATTTTTTATTCCATGTACAAAAGAAACAAAATAAACTTAAATCTTGAGTAAAAAAAAGAATTTATATAAATATACTATTCTATCATTCGATTTGTACAGATTGCCGACACTGGTAAAAACTCGAAATAGCCCAAATTGGCGACTGGCTATTTTTGCTTTTTTTCAAGTAGCCGAAAGTCATCTGAGATAGCCCAATTGGCGATAAGTAGCCCAATCTGGCAACCCTGAATGAACCTCTGTTCCCAAGGTTCATAACTTCATAATACTCGGAGTCAGGTAGAGTCAAATCTATGACCTTGGTCGTGGTTAATTTTGATCATTGATAATAAAACTAAAATCTAAAATTGACAGTCTGACAATAATTGTGACGTTAGATGTCATTGTTTAGGTTTTATTATTTATTTTAATTATTTAGTGTATTTTAATTGCTGACGATTGGAACGCAGAAATTTGTGATCTTCTGCTGACTAAGAGTTGTACCATGAGGTTAGTTTGTTAGGTGCATTTGAAGTTCATAATACCTACACAGGATGATGTACTTGCATAATATTAATATTTATATTTTAGTGGTCCACGAATGGGTATGTCTCAATTGAACGGTAGCAATAGAAGGCCTTCGAATATCACCCGGATGATGTCTAACGACAAGCCAGTTCATGCCCAACACGATGATTTAATAAAGTATATCTACGATTCGTGGAGTAAAGTAGAAATGGACAGGGGATCTAACTCTGTAAGGTATTATCAAGATGAGAGCGCCCATCAATTAAAAGATTTTCAACCATTTGATTTAGAGGCATACTGGGGCAGACGATTACACCAAAGCATCCAACAGCAGCACTCATAGCATTATTACGCTGTGGCAGTCCGATGATTGTTTTTTTTTAATGAGATTTAGTTGCTCGTTAGAAGTACGCGTCTTTATTATGTATTATTAATTTGCTTTTTATAACCTAATATTGATTTTATATGATCGTAAAGTCATTAATCTTGTTACTTTTTCTTTTTTACATATGTAATTTTTGTGAGAGATTATTTGACCCAAATTGATACTACTTTGAAAGCAATGAGAATTATAGCACTTTATGAAAATATTGCTTTTATATTTACAGTATTTAATTTTTATGTTTACATTCCTATAGTGACTTCGAATCATATTCACCATTAATCTACCCATATCTAATTTATTATTCTTTTAATTATCAAGTTAGACAAATTGTAAATTAGTAACTAATATTAAAATAAACTTTTTTATTTATCGCCATTGTGTGTTTCTTAGTATCGCATTGAGAGTATACTTTATGGAACTAATAATTAAAGATTGCAAAAATAAGGGGTTTACATCCTTTATTTCACAAAATTCTTGTTTTTTTATGTCCAAGGTAAAAAGTTACAAAACATTACAGTTCCAACAAAAAAATAACTTAAAAAATATACTATAATAATATACTCTCCTAATGAAATTTTTCTGGAAAATGCATCACTAAAGCTACCTAAAGTTGTGTCTTTGAAGAAACTAGCACAATACCAGTAGAACAAGGGGGAAGCTGAACATAACATTCTTGTTGATACTTGAATATGTACAAATGAGATACAAAATAATAATAAAAACATCATATGAATTACAAAAACATTCAGAATTGGATTACATTTTATATCCACCTCTTTTTTCTTATTAAATAACTTATCAAAACTAAAAATATGGATAACATTTTTGCTCGCATTGTGTATAATATGTTGACATGACATTTTTATCAGAATGATTAAAACTGGAGCAGCAAGTAAAAAGTTTGGCAGCTGTTTTAACTCGTAGTACTTTAAAAATCCCACTTTCCAGTAATGATTTTGCACATAGGAGTATGCATGAGGTATTCTGTCGTAGCACCAGGATTGATTATACTTAGAAAACTGTCCGGGTAAAACATAATCATTTCTTCGAGCAGAAACGACTATATTCGAAGGAAGTTCTATATCAAAATTTCTACAGAACATGTAGTAACAATAAACTTGATAAACAGAATATGGAAGTAAGCAAATTATTGTCAATAATGAAATAATAAACATTGCTTTTGTTATAAAAATTATTCTTCTAATAAAATTGTTTCTTGGCCAATGTTTAATGCATATACAAATGTAAGCGTAAACAAGAAAACCTATATTTAGTATACCATTAGATCTTACCACTGCGCTCAAGCCTATAGGTAATATATACAAAATATGACGATAATCTACCTTGAATTTCACCTTAGAATATGTTTTATATAGTACTATAGAATTTAGTACGGTCTGCAATGTTAAATAGTAGAACAGGCATTCGGAGTACGGCGCACTAAAAAATATTGACGCGGGATTGATACAAAAAAGTAATGTGCTTTTATAAGCTACTGTCTTATTCGAAAAAATTGTAGTCAATTTGAAAAGTGCCTTAGCAGAAAGAACAAACAAAATAATATTTAGTCCTATAAACACTAACAGCAGAACAGAGTCTAGGCTCATCCAAGGAAAAACTGAGCAAACCACTAAAGCGCACAGTCTGGACAGTAGAGGATAAAGTGGAAAAAAGGCGAGAGTATTTTCAAACGTATATCCATATGTTGCTATGTGCATGAAATACTGAGCGTCCCATCTCACAAAACCTCTTAAGGTGTGGCGCACAACACTGTCAATAACATTATAACTAATATTACTGGCCTGTGGATAAACGAAGGCGTCAGCTACGTGATCAGGAATTAAAATATTACTAAAATACTGCAGTATTATCACACAAATTCGGGTATATACAGCGAATTTTGTTAAAGTTCTTTCCATAATACACTTTGATTATAACAAAAATACCACTGGATCCTAAGCAATAAATTTTAACTTTATTTGCACTACAGCCATATTTTTTATATTATGGATATTATTTATCTGGAGAATCTTGAAAAATATTAAAATAATGTTGATTGAAATTTTGGTTATCTGCTTTGTAAGATACGTTTGAACTACTGTCAAGTTTACAGTTATCTACAACGCACACAACTTAAAACAGTACACTGTAAAGTTAAATAGTTACCTATATCTGGCGATATACTATATTTAAACGGTAACGCTAGGTGGCGCATTAAGTATTGCAAATTCTGTTGTTCGTGTTCTATAGCGTATAGGCAACCAGCAATACGCTTTTATAGATAAACTGCATTGCTGGTTGCCTTTAGGACATTTAAAATTGTAGTACATACAGGGTATCCCGAAATTCATGCAGCATAATTTGGTCATAGATTCTTAAGACAAATTAAGGGGACCCGTATATTCTATTTTTGCCAAGTGGCCCCCTCTTTCGGAGTTACAGCCCCCTGAAGTCCGCCCCTAAGAATAATCTTTTTTTTATATCTCAGAACCCTGTTGTACGAGAATCAGTCAATTTGGTACACTGGGGTTTTATGACATGTGGAATCTAATGGTGCTACATTTTTTGGCGGAGAACCCCCTTAAAACAATTTTTCGTGGGCCCCCATGTCTTTAGAATCAAAAAAATTTGGTCGCATATTTAAATTTCCTAAAAATTATCAGTCCATTAGAAAGCCATTGAATTTATAAACTTTTTGTCTCTTTATACTTCTTTCGTAAAACGCAATGTTTTCGAGAAAAATGTCAAAATGTGGTCGAATGCATATCGTGATTCGCCATTTTCCTCAAAAACATTCCGTTTTAGGAAACAAATTTCAAGAGACAAAAAAGTTTCTAAATTTAATGGCTTTCTAGCTAATAATTTAAAAAAAAAATCAAATTTGCGACCAAATTTTTCTGGTTTCAAAGACAAGGGGGCCCACAAAAAAGTGTCTTAAGGGGGTTTCTCGCCAAAAAGCGTAGCACTGTGAGATTCCACGTCATAAAACCCCTGTGTACCAAATTTAGTGATTCTCGTACAAATTTCTGAGATATAAAAGGTTTCTGAGATATAAAAAAAAGATTATTCTTAGGGGGCTGTACCCTAAATTTGTCTTAAGAATCTGTGACCAAATTTTGTAGCATGAATTTCGGGACACCCTGTACAATTAGATGGTCAATTTTTATTAACATTTCCACAATCTTTTTAACTTACCGTTTCGATAGGAACAAAACATACTTGGGTCTTGGGTTTAATGAAGAGGAATATTTTATAACATTCTATTTTATTCATCTTCTATTACAGTTAAACACATCTCAAACAACACTGGTCTTATACAATAAATTTTATAAAAATACAGAAATTAGTCCACCGTAACAATTTTCTTAGCCAGTTCAACGGAAAATAAATAAGTAATATCATTTTTTATAACCCCTATCCTACTTTAGAGTACCTTAAACCGGTATGTTTATATTATTAATAACATTATCCATACAAAAAATATCCTACACAGTAGAGCCATATCTTAAGTCTAACGTTTTGCCGTTTCCTATTTTCACTGATAAACAAAATAATTATTTCGTTTTTTCAATCCCAAATTTTCTAAAACGATACTTTATATACAGGGATACGAAATTAAGTATTTTTGGAAACGTATGAGCCGGTAAATGTTCCAGGATTAATTAGTCAAACTTAAATCGTGAATTGAGACGGTCAAAAAAAAATTTCAAACAAAATATAACATTGGCAGACAGATTTTGCGCTTAGACAGATTTCGACATCCTGTATCTTGAAAACGAAGCGTTTCGATATATTTCTTCTAAGTAGTTTTTTCTTGTTTTCATAACCGGAATTGAAATTTTCAGTTTAGCCAGTTAATCTTAAAACACCTTACGTTTTTTAAATTGCCTAATTTTTTTGGTCAAGAAATAACTACTGCTGCTTTTTTCAGTTTTAAATTATCAAACAAAAACTGTAAATTTTCATTTTTGTTTTCAGTTCCTTGATCGAAAATGGAAAGACGCCGTTAAGACACTTTTTAAATATGTACTCGTGTTAGTCGTGGTGCTATCAGTAAGGTGAAATGACCGTAACTATTATTTTCGTAAAAACACTAAATTACCTATTTTTACCAAGAGTGCTCTGAAAACAAAAGAACCATCACTTCAAACAAAAGTTTGACAGTTTACTTGAATTTTCATCGATAGATAGGGTTAAAATTCAGTTAATTAAAAAATGCAATTTTCATGTGAACCAAAGTCAGAAATTCTTCAATTTAAATAATAAATTAGCTTGAAGTATTTAACTGAACTGTCAAAATTTCATTAAAAGCGACAGTCGGATGTTTTGTTTTCAAAGCACTCTGGATAAAAATAGACAATTTAATATTTTTCTCAATTTCCGATCAAAGAAATAAACATGATAATATAAAAGTTCAATTTTTCATGTATATCTTATCTGAAACCATGCACCGAGATCTCGACAATGCAGTTTAAAATTTGCATTTCAATCGTAATTCTCTTTTGTATGTAGAGGATGATGATAAGGTACGGGTAAAACTAAACTCACCACCAAGGACTCGAAGCACGAGTCCTTGCGTTGACAAATTATAATTAATTTCTACATTAAGGTTTGTTACACTTATTTATGCACGACTATGGTGGTGATGTGGGTATTTGCGTCGATATTATAAAATGCTACAGTTGTTTTGATATACGAAAAACATAGTCCAATTTCCATTACATAGACTTCATGTTCTAGCGGAACTGTACAAATATTCTAACGGGTCACTTTTTGGCCGACAAAATGATTGAAAAAAGGTTTACAAAATTTTAAATGGTGCTATAATATTATAAAAATATGTGTTTAATTTTCATAAAAAAAAATAAATACTGTAAAAATATTGCAAAATTGTTCATCCACGTGCGAGTTTCCAGTGCCGTGCAGAAGTGTTTTTTAAATTATTTTCGAACTGCCCTTTTTGATTTTTTTTTACTAAATTGTATTTGTAAGGGTCCCTTGTACATCCAGATTTTTTATTTTTTTTGGATAAGTTCTGAATCACCCTGTATATTCGTGTGTATTTTGAAAACCATGGAAATTGGACTATTAACACATTAATTACAAACCCGCGCTTTACTGTAACGTACACCCGTTCTCGATGCGCCTCCACCGTATCGGCGAGTTGTTCGAATTTCCCGGACTGTCGCCCAGACTGCACGTCTTAGTCCTCATGATCATCAGGTCGGTCCTTATGCTGGGTCGGCGCACGTTGGGCGTCACTACACCGCACGCGTCACTCAGTCTCCTCTTCACCGACAGGTGATACTTCTTGGAGAGGTGCGAAGGCGCGGAGGGGGGCAGCGGACAGGGGGCGCCGAAGCTGGCGCTCACGCGCTTGTGGTGGTTGGGGGCCATCTCCTGCGGCAGGTTGGCCACCACGAACAGCTGGTAGAACACCTCGTCCACCTTCAGGTTCTTCTTGGCCGACGTCTCCACGAAGTCGCAGCTGGAGTCCTGGGTGTCGCAATAGGCCTGGGCCTCCTCCGCGGTCACCGTCCTGCGAAATAATCGGCGAATGAAAAAATTTACAATAATATATAAATAAGTCACGTTTAAATAACATTTTTCCTAAAAAGGCTAAGATAGACCAGGGATATGAGGAAAATAAATGACCTGGTGGTGACTGTTGGTAGCCAGGGATCTGTAAAGGTTTTCATAAAATTTGGGTGAATTTTAGTAAAATATGTGCAAAACCCACACACCAGGTGAGGCTTTTTAATAATTGACAATAAAAGGTCTAAAAAAACGATAATTTTTATTATAATGTGAAAGTAACCAACTTGTAGGGAATAAAAAACCCTCTAAAATGGCGGTTTTTAAAATCCGATACGATAATTTATTGCTCGGGAAATTGCAAAAAACTGTCAAAATTCGATTATTACTAAATAAACAATAAGTTTTGCAAAAGTCAACCTACGACTTTGATATTGCATAAATAGTTGGCTTTTATAGTCCTTAATATGTGATTAAAATTTCAGACCGATTCATCCAATAGTTTTTGCAAAATTCTAAATGTTTATCCCAGAGGCATTATTTTTGCAATAGCTTGACACGCAAAATTACCAAGATATTTTAATTCTGCTGGTGTCATATGAAAGAGCAAGGCTTCTTTTATTGGAAGAAATTATTTTATTGCAAAAAAATTATTTTTTACCACTGCAAAAACGTACCACAAAAACACTGTCATATTTGTCTTATAAACAATTTGAATAAATTATATTTAGAGATTATTTTTCCATATTCGTAAAGGTTGTTGCTCTAACTTAATTTGGGGAAAAGTTATACACTTTTTTTTAAATCACAGCTACTTTGTTTATAACAATTAAGACTTCTTATAAGTGCCATTTGGAACATAAAGAGCTAAAGTTTCCATGTGAAATTTTTGAAGACGATAGCTTTGTAACAGCATCTCTGAGAATGTTCCAAATGATGACTTCGATACAAGATGACTGTGAGTTAGTGGAGGGAGAACCTACAAATCCACGAGCAAATTGACAGAGCAAGTTACATCTCTGGAATTTGTTGACCGATTTTAATGTTTTTTTTTTTAATTTGGGGACCTTCTTGCGTACATCACAAATATACATTTTGTTAATAAATAAAAATTTAAATTAATCCAATTTTTTTTTTTTGCAAAGTAACATCTTTTGTAATTTTTTGTAATGGAACATAATAGGAATGATTAAATATCATTTTTTAATAAATTAATATTGCAATTAACTAAGTAATTTGTTTAAACTTTTACCAAAAAAATAAAAATAATTCTAAATTATCAATATTTTCGGAATTATTTTGACGGGAAATTATAGATATAGGTTAAATTTTTTTCTTATTAATAAATTAACATTTAAATAATTGAATAATTTGTTTAAATATTAAAGTATTTTTTTATGTATTGCGATTAGATTTTTGATAATTTTATGTTTGAATCTAAATAAAATATTGTTATACTTATATGTAGGCGATCACAATAATTTACGTTTTTTATTTTATAAGTATGTAAGATATTTATAAATGGAACAAAATATATATAATAAGAATTATATTATTAAAATAAAGACATTGATAGATAGATATGACTTTCTGAAAAAACCTTAAATATTGATATTTTAAAATGTTTTAATGTTTAAACAAATTATTAAATAATTTAAATGTTAATTTATTAATAAGAAAAAAATTTAACCTATATCTATAACTTCCCGTCAAAATAACTCCGAAAATATTGATAATTTAGAATTATTTTTTTTGGTAAAAGTTTTAAACAAAATACTTAGTTAATTGCAATATTAATTTATTAAAAAAATGATATTTAATCATATATATATATAATGTTCCATTACAAAAGATGACATTTTGCAAAAAAAAATTTTTTGTTAATGTTTAAACAAATTACTGGATTAATTTAAATTTGTATTTATTAACAAAATGCATATTTGTGATGTACGCAAGAAGGTACACCAAATTAAAAGAAAACATCAAAATCGGTCAACAAGTTTCAGAGATATAATTTGCGCTATCAATTTGCTCGTGGATTTGTAGGTTCTCAATGTCATCTTATATTGAATTCATTATTTGGAGCATTTTCAGAGATGCTGTTACAAAGCTATCGTCCTCAAACATTTCACATAGAAACTTTAGCTCTTTATCTTCCAAATGGCACTTATTAGAAGTCTTAATTGTTATAAACAAAGTAGCTGTGATTTAAAAAAGAGTGTCTAACTTTGCCCCAAATTAAGTTAGAGCAAATTTTTTTTAAATTTGTGTAAAAATACCAGCTTTACGAATATGGAAAAATAATCTCTCTAAATATAATAGCAACAAATTTATTCTAATTGTTTATAAGACAAATATGACAGTGTTTTTGTGGTACGTTTTTACAGTGGTAAAAAACAATTTTTTTGCAATAAAATAATCTTTTCCAATAAAAGAAGTCTTGCTCTTTCATATGACACCCGGAGAATTAAAATATCTTGGTAATTTTACATATCAAATTACTGCAAAAATAATGCCTCTAGGATAAACATTTAGAATTTTGCAAAAACTATTGGATGAATCGGTGTGAAATTTTAATCACATATTAAGGACTATAAAAGCCAACTATTTATGCAATATCAAAGTCGTGGGTTGACTTTTGTAAAACTTATTGTTTATTTAGTAATAATCGAATATTGACAGTTTTTTCCAATTTCCCGAGCAACAAATTATTGTATCGGATTTTAAAAACCGCCATTTTAAAGGTTTTTTTATTCCCTACAAGTTGGTTACTTTTACATTATAATAAAAATTATCGTTTTTTTTTTGGTAGGCAAAAAAGTGATATTTGATTTGATTTTTGATGGTGTCTGGGTTTTGCCACATATTATACTAAAATTCACCCAAATTTTATGAAAAACTACAGATTCCTGGCTACTCAATAGTCTCGGCATTTTCCTCATATCTGGTCTATTCTTCACGAAAAAATATTTATAAATGTTGAAAGTTCAAGGCAAAATGAAAAAAAAAAATCCATTAGAAGTTTATTAACGATTGTCCTAAAGTGTGACAGGGCGATATTTCAATTAACTGAAATGAAAAAATCATGTTCCATAACAAACCGGTATTTTTCATAGAGCTGTATTTATTAAAAATTATTGGATAAATTGCTTCAAAATTATGTTTGCTTGTTTTCGAAAATATGTTTATCTCAATTGAATAAATTTTACAAAACTAATGAACTACCACAGGTGACCTTTTAAAACCATAACTCGTTCTGAAGCTCTAATAATTAGAGCAAATATCGATGAAAAGGAAAACTTCTCTATTAGAAAATAGTTTAGTTGTTGGTAAAACAAATTTTAAGATCAAAATACCGGCCAAACTCACAACTATCCGTCGTAAAGAAATTTCTTAGCCTTTCTGAGAGCAACGAAGCACAGAATAAGAAACAACAAACTTCGTCTAAATAGAACAAATCTCATTTAAGTCAAAGGAAACGTCAGGGAAAATTTTCGTGTTTTAAAGGTGGCATAAAAGAGAGAACTCGTACCGTTCTAAAAATACATCCATCACAACTTTCACGAAACGTGCCCGATATTTTCGGGGCAGAAAGGTGTCCTGACACACGCTATTCTGAGGCTGTTTGTCGGAGAAGGGCTGGAGGAGATAGCGTGACCTGCTAATCACGACAGATAGTATCAATAAGGGGGCCCCCTGCCTTATATATATTCTTAAACGCAGTGGCGTAACTATACCATCTGGGGCCCGTGGCAAATTCTTTTTATGAGCCCTATCAGTAAAAATCGTCACGTTGTACTTAGTTTAATCGCAACTCTACCTGCTCTACCATGCCTACGATTACCATGCTCTACCATGGCTACGATTACGATACCTATCCCCCGAATTAACGTAAGTACTTGCCCTCTAAAACTGCATGATTTTAAACCAATCCATAGTACCTAAACCCTTGAACCTTTGTATTAGTACCATTTGCTTCCTTAATTTACTTATTGCATTAGTATCTGTTACTCACCAAACGTCAATAGTTAAGAATCAGTAGAAATAAGTTGGAGCTAAAGACTCTTTCAAAGTGTCATAGGCTGTCGTTATTTATGGAACCGTTCCTTTGGAACCCTTCCTCCGGAACCGTTCCTCCGGAACCGTTCATCCGGAACCGTTCCTTTGGAACCGTTCCTTTGGAACCGTTCCTCCTTAGTTGTCTCACTATTGGAATTTAAGCAGATACTTCAAAAGAAATTAAAAAATATACTTTTCAAGTAAAATAAAAATACTCAAATGTTAAAAATTTATTTCTGAGCTCGCGGTCTCTTGGGTCGGGGCCCTCTTGGGTCGAAGGCCCGTGGCATTTGCCAGCCCTGCCACCCTATAGTTTCGCCACTGCTTAACGGCAACGTGTCATCTTGAGTGACGTGTCCTTTATTCACTTCGGCTGGGGACGTTCTGAAAAGCCGTACGAAAACGACGCAGGGTAGAGGAAAAGCAAAACTTCGAAGGAATGCAAAAAGGCCATCTTCGTGTGAGATATGAAAAAATTGTGTTAGGGAGAGTTATTGACATTTAAAATTTATACTCATGTATCAAATTTTAAAATAATCAGGAAAATGGAAAATAATTGGTTATTTATGTGTCGCAATATTTATAATTGGTGTAATATAAAACGTTTCTAATAAATTACTGACGACCTCCGTAATGGTCCAGCAAGAATTTTCTGAGGCTTACTTTGTATTTGAATATTCCGTTTGATAGAATCGAATAAGTAATAATAAATCATACAACGTTGGGAAGGAATTCTTTATGCGCCTAAAGGTCGAGAAATCCGAAATTCTGTGTAGTGTACGAGAAAAATGTTTATACTCTGTAAACAAAAATATTCCGGCCACCATCTGGCGTACTCTCAGGCGAATTACCTCTTAAAATTCTACTAAACATGCCCGGCGTGTTTTGCATTTTAATTCAACCTTATACCTTTTTGCGCGGAAAATAGAGTAAAGCCCCCTTTCAAAAAGTTCATTCGGAAGTATTTTAAATATTTTCATCGTCCAGGAACGGATCGGTTTAGGAACAATTTTACAAAATTCGTAAATATATATGCAGAAACCAAAAGCAATTTGCAAAATTCAATTATCTTCATTTTTGCAGTTTTGGTAAGGTTTTATACGTCACCCTAGTCACCGTTTTTTTAATTTTTGGAAAAATGTATATGTATATTTATAAAATATTCCATTACGGTAGATTAACCAGCACAATTACCTACAATTAAAAAAATAATCATAATTTTCATCGTTTAGATCCTAAGCTACTTAACATTTTGCGCCTGTTAGCCGTAGTCGTACATTATTCAACATATCATGCAACATAAAACAAAATCATACGTGTGGGGTAACCTTTAACTTTTCATTTTCAAGCGCAAGCTCCGCTCTTCGGCGCTTGCATACTATTAGAAATATGCAACAGTAAATTTAAACAATTGTTTATTTAAAGTTAAAGGTTTACCCCACACGTACGTTTTTGTTTTATGTTGATATGTTGAATAATGTACGGTACGAGTATAGCTAACATGCGCAAAATGTTAAGTGGCTAGGATCTAAACGATGAAAATATTTTTGTTTTTAAATTGTAGGTAATTGTGCTGGCTAATCTACCGTAATGGAATATTTTATAAATATACATAAATATACGTCCAAAATTTAAAAAAACGGTGACGTATAAAACCTTACCAAAACTGCAAAAATGAAGATACTTGAATTTTGCAAATTGCTTTTGGTTTCTGCATATTTACACTATGCGTGTACCAAATTTCAAGTGTCGGCAAAGTTTCGAGTTTCAGATGCCGATGAATGTACCCCTTATAGAACAAAAAGTTTTGCTCTCCTGATTTTCGGCTTTAGCGTCATTATTGTATATATATTGAACTATAGTTTTCGAAAGTTTTATCACTTTTTGTTTATAATTGACATTTTTACAGCAACTTTAAAAAATTGACGTTTTATTCCGTTTTTTCAATCTCACGGCTTTGTTATTGCAAATTTTGTAATCGGACCACCGCCATTTTATAGCTATTTTTATTACGAACAAAATCATGTCCTAAGCATTTTTTCGTACAAAGTCATCCCGCTAGTTATTTAAAGAAAACTACTAAAAAAATTTTTTTACGATTAAATTAAATACTTTTTTTCCTGATAAAATACTTTGTCAGCAAATTAGCCTGTTATTGTATTGTTTAAAGTACGCCTGTGTAGTTATTTCCGGGTTATCAAGGTTTGACACAGGCCGAACCTCTACCAACTGGACTATTACATTTTACGAAGAGAAATATTTATACGAACGAATCCTGCTGTCTAAAGGTACCTAAAGATTTTACTACCCTTTCATTTCCCTCTACTCGTCACAAAATATCACGTCTGGTTACGTTTCGGGTTTCCTCCGGATAAGGGTCTGGTTTTAATTTACTATTACGCGAATATTAGCGGTGGTTGGTTTGGTTGTAAATTTTGCAACAAAGAATATTATATTTATTAATTTGCTTCTTTCAGAGGTCTGGTTATGACAACTGAAAATTAAAAATATTAAGCACTGCGTCTCCCAAATTTAGAACACAACGTTTTCCGATATCGTTTTCTAATGTTCTCGCTGTTTTATACATTCGAAGCACTAAATCCGCCTGACAGCACGTTACTAACTTGTGTTGGATAAGACTGTGAATTAAAAACCCTCGCTAGGAAACCGTAGGATAACCTATTCCTGCCGCATTATCTGTTCGAGCGTCTTCCGAGCAAATACAGCAGACTGACTGACAAATCCACTGTCGATTATTTTGCGCTGCTGAATGTACGGATGTCTTTGAAAGTTTTCGGATAATACTGCATTAATATTGTTATTGTTTCTAGTTTTTATCTTATCGTTTATTTATTGTAATTGAATAACCTATTAGAAACCGCTATTGGTCCAACGAATTTTTGGTTTCGTTTAACGCTTTAACATTTACACACGGTTCGATAAGCCATGTAACCATTAATTTTTGAGTATGCGTGAAGGAGCTTTAGCAAATGAAAGTACTTGTAAAATATTCATACAGTATAAATAAATGAAACAAATAAACACGGGGAAATTCCTAAATTCTAACAACTTCGGAAGCGCAAAGTGAAAATCGTCGGAAGACAAATAGGCTATTGAATATAGGATTTTAAAAGGAACTAATGACGTTCAAGATATTTTATTACATGAATCGTTCAAATGGTCATTTTACATGAAAAAACCACGGAGTGTTATTAAATTAGGGGGGTGGGGGAATTGGAGATAGGGGTGAAAATGCACCCCTTTCAGTTTTTTAACTGGAGCTCGAAAACGAAGCAAAATTTCGCTATAGTTCATAGGAAAAATTATTTAAATTTTTACTTTTTTGCCCTTAGTTTTTTTTTGAGTAAAGATAGATATATGTATTGCTTCATAGAAAAAAAGTAGATAAAATTTCCTTCAAAACAAGAGGTTGTAAAGTATTTTTGGATGAAAATTGAGTGATATATGGCCGCTCACTTTTCCAATTTTTCTATTTTCGTCGTGTTTACCCTTATACGTTTTAATTCTCATATTTTTGCAAAAAAGGAAGGAAATATGACGTTCAAGGATTTTCATCACATGACTAGTTCGAAGGCGTCATTAAAAATGAAAAAACCGCGGTGTGCTATTAAATTAGAGGGTTGAAATTGAAGATAGGGGTGAAAATGCACTTTTGCAGATTTTTAAATATAGCACGAAAACGAAGCAAAATTTCGGTATAGTTCATAGGAAAAAAAATTTGTAAAGAATTGAATTTCCCATCGAAATGACCTGTCTAAAAAATGTAAAAGAAACATTTTATGCAAGTTAATAAACAATTTTAAAGAAAGCAAAAAATAAGATTTTTTGATTTTTTTTACTTTTTTTAATAAAATAATTTATTAAAAACTTGAGAATTTAAGTACAATAAAGTTTATTAATAATGTATATACAGTGTGTCCACGGATGGAGTTGACAAAAGAAAAAATTTCAATTCTGACTTACTCTATATGTATAGCTACCTCAAAAACTGAAATTTTGATTTTAAAATTTGTATAGGATATTATTTGAGGTTATAAACAGATTTGTTGTATAAAATTGTTGTGTAAAATAATAAATAATTCATTTCTCTTGAGTATTTTCATGTTTTTTAATTTATGAGCACCCTGTATATCTAATCTAAGATGTTTGTATGACAGTCTCATTTTTTCGAGGGGCAGAACTTTTTATAAAGAGTGACATTTTTCGACAAAGTCAAAAACAAAAGGGTTTCTCCTCTTGTCAACTCCTTCCGTCGACACACTGTATATACATTATTAATAAACTTTATTGTAGTTAAATTCTCAAGTTTTTACTTTTATAAAAAAGTAAAAAAATAATCTTATTTTTTGCTTTCTTTAAAATGTTTATTAACGTTTTTTTTTGCATAAAATTTTCCTTTTAAATTTTTTAAATAAGCTATTTCGATGGGAAATTCAATTCTTTAAATAATTTTTGCTATGAACTATATAGCGAAATTGTGTTTCGTTTTCGAGTTACAGTTAAAAAACTGAAAGGGGTGCATTTTCACCCGTATCTCCAATTTCCAACCCCTAATTTAATAGCACTCCGTGGTTTTTTCATCTAAAATGACCCTTTGAACGATTCACGGTTCTGGTTAAATTCTTAAGAATGAATTTTTGATGTGTTTTTTCTACTTTAAGTTTTCTCAAAGAAAGCTAAAATAGAATTTTTCAAAAACAAGTATTGATGTAGACCTCGAAGGCCAGTCAAATTGTCGAAAATCCCTCGTTTTTTGCCAAAATTTAGTTCAGTAAACAAAGACACAGAAAAATTAGGAAAAATTCCGTAGAACTGAATGAACTACTTTACGCCAGCTGAATGTTAGGGCTTCGTTGTCAAAATGGCGTCCACAAGATTCGCACAACAGTTTTTTTTTTTTCATTAAAAATAAACCTTCCACATCTTTAAAAAGAAAACAGAATTTATTACTAAACTTCCAGAATATTTAGTCCTTGGCAAGTAGAATAAGTGCATGTTTGTAAAATTGCAAAATATTTGATAGTTTTTGCAAGAATTGAGCTTTTCGAAAAAAAAAACATTAATGCACTTACGTGGCCCATTTTGGGCGTAAAAATTTTTTCTAAGAAATGTAATTTCCTGTGCAAATTGTGCGCGTTTTGCAAAATAATTGGAAACTGAATATTTTGAATCGAAATAAAACGATCGCCTTTGATTTTGTAACCGTTCCTCTAAGCGTGCGTTTGATACAAGTAATCTACCAATGGTCGGTGGTTAGGAATTTCAGCTACTTGGGAAACTCGAGGCCAGACTGCGGCTTAACATTAATAGATTATGAATTAGGGGTGAACTTTGGGCGCCCCACTACGGTCTGCACGAAATACTTGGTAATCTTTATATGTCCGTCGCCTTGCGTTGATGTTAACGACTAAGGTGAACGTATCAGAATTTTTCACATACATAGCTCCATATTTAATAAAATCACTGCCCCCAAACAGTAACCATGTAGTTAGCACAATCTATTTATCGTATTGGATGTTTAATTAAAGTCCCAAATAACGGATCGCACTGTTGGGGCTAAGTGCATTGGGATGTTGTTCATTAGAAGTGCCAAGTCCAAGGGAAACCCTGGTAAAGGTTAAACTTAATACGTAAATGGGACTGGCAGTTGTATTAAGTCTGGTTCCAAATAAGAACACATACAAACTGCATTGTTTTGCCATCAAAAGTTTATTAATCTTTGCCAAGATCCATAGTCTATTAGAAGGTAATTTGTTGTTTTATTATATCTTTGTCGTGCTTTCGGGAAGTGGCGTAGGAATATCAAAAAAGCTAAATGGGAAACAATTTATACACAGGTGTTTGACAAATAGAGCCGTTCGTTTTAGACCGGTTAAAGGAACTCGAACCACGCGGGCAAAGGTATTTGAAATATTGGGGAATGTCGTATAGTTATGATTCCCATCAAACGCAGAGGAAAGATGTTTTAAAAAAAACTCGACCGAATAATACCAATTTTCGTTTGAATATTTCGCGTTTCATGTCTGTTAACGCAACCACAACGCTGATTTTAAAAAGATCGTGAGTTTGACATACATTTATTTCTCATTCAACTTTAAGGTTAAAATTACTGAATGATTGAACATATTTACCAGTTCTTACAATGTATATGATATATTCGAAGAAAAATATGTATTTTTAGTTATACACGGACTGTTGAAGTGCACCCTTGTGGAGATAAGCATCGCTATCAATGGAATGCATTAATAACATCAACAACAAAAAAAAAGTGTGACAAACGATATACCTATGTTAATTTCGGTACTCCGGGAAATTTCGCACTTATCACATTTATTCGTGTTTATCAAAGAAGCATACATATGGATTGTGCCTGACTGTATGGCTTAATTATTATTCTCCTGTGAAATATTTTGCAAAAAAATGTAAAAAAAATAGTTGAAAATGGCAAAAAATCATATTAATGAGTGAAAAAAATTAGAAAACGATATTCTAAATTGGATCAAGTATTCCTCTCATAAATTTAGTTGAGTCGAATTTGAATCTAAAGTCTGTTAAGCCTCGTTACCCAAAAATTTGCAAAAATAGCAAAGTATCGCAAAAAAATGCAAATCGTGAATCCCAAAAAATCTTGAATAAATGTCATGGATGTGAATATATAAAAACTTATATTTCATTTTGTAGGGCATTATTTGATTTCAAATTTCTCGATAACCTGTCCCAAAATTTTACCTAACAGCGCAAACCGATTATATTCCTTAAAATACCGACAAGAAAAACCATTCTTAAAAATAAGTCTGCATTTCCCGATACCCCCAATAACAAACAATATATAAAAAACTAAATTTTCCGTAACTTCGCTCCACTTCCCACATTTGAGGGAACCCGAAGGCACTTACCTCATTTCTTTATCGCATTTATTCCCCGCCAGGATCATCGGCACCCTCGGCATGGTCTTCTTCCTTGTCAGTCCGCCGCTGTTCGAGGCCCCGGCATTTACTTTAGTTTCTATTATTTGCTCCCGTAATCTTATTGCTTCTTCAAAAGTCTCCCTGCTGTCCATGCTGAATACAATTACGAACAGGTCCCCTGCAACAAAACACAATTTAAGCGGTTTATAACATCCGGAATTATATGTACGGAGCGAGATTAGCATTTTGGCGATACCTACAAAAAAACAACGCATTTTATCGAAGTCGAACGAGAGTACGTTTTTAATGTGAAAAGCATTAGATTTTTAATTTTTGTGGTCTAATTATAAAAATAATTCCTACCGATAAAGTTAGGGCTAAAAATATCCTAAGGTGGTCCTGTTTAACATACTCCTGAATAAAATTGACACATTTCGTGTACATTTTCTAATTCAGCATAAAAAGTTGATTAAGTGTTCAAAATTTCATTCCTTTACCTCGAACCGTTTCGATAATATTGAACAAAAGTTATCTTCAGATCCTCTTTAAGGAGGTTTATCGGGTTCACTAAAATGCACAGATGTACTTGAAATTTATATAGCGTATTATTTAGTGCTCCCTCCGTGCGTCATATTTTTTGAATTTTTTTTGAATCTAGATTTTGAGATATTGTTTTTGAAAGTTGTTCATTTTGACATAGGTCTATATGGCGAAGATGGACGGTGCGGCTCTTTTTTTGCCCATAACTTGAAAAAAAATGTAGAAATTGTGAAACAAAACTTTTCCATAGACAGTACACAGCATTATCTTATTTTTGATGTAAAACTAATGTAAGTTTTGAACATAGTACAGCTGTATTAATTAGAAACAGAAACCAATAATTGCATTTCTGTCTGACTTGAGGATTAATGTGGCAACGTGACAATCAGCTGACAGCAAGGAGGGAATACATTTGAAAGACTTGATAAAAACGAAATTGATTTCAAACATATATACATTTTTCCTAAATCACATGTACATTTTTTGTAATGTTTTTAAAAAACTAAATTAATTAAAAAAGGCTAGGAAACTGTGATATATTTATTGGAATAAAAAATACAGTTGATAAATGCTTTTAATATATCTAGTGGTTTATAAAAACATCGTAATCCGTACCCAGAAATATTTAGGGTTACATAAAGATTTATTTACTTGATTAATATAATTAGTAATACTTGAGATAAAAGCATTTGTAAAACACGAACAGTGAGTAATTATGTAATTTCTATCACAGAATATTTAAAATTGCATCCAACAATTTCTTTGACTTGGACGAGATGGGCGCGAGGCGCGAGTGTCATTTCATTTTTTTAGAACTAAATTAACATAATTATTTTCTCGTTGTTTTACCAGTTCACATGATTACGGATTTTAAATAAAGGATACAAATTTTTGCGAGGATAGTACGATATATTTGCTATATTATATAATAATTATATTTTACATAGTTTACACACAATACATATTTGAACGCGTTCGCATCTTTACCCGAATTTGACGCGCAATATCTCCGATGTGCGAGGTCTGTAGGTTCGCAGTGTGTACAACTGCACTCGATTATTAGCGCTGTTGCCACATCTACATAGTGTTTATGCGTTCATTAAATATAATTTAAAACTACTTAAATATATTTTTATGTTGTTAATTTTTCAATATGTATGTTATGTGCATATTGAGTATGTTTATTTGCTATATAGATAATGTTTATCGCAAATAATTTCAGTAGAATTTAATTTTTTCAAGTTGGTAACGGGTTTTTGTCCCATAATAAATGCATAGGACCCCTCCTGCGCTCCTCCCTTCCCTCGGACCCCGTTGCTATGACTTTTGACATATTATAATGTTATGATGCTTTTGAAGGATTCTGAAGCTGATTCCACTCACAGATCTCGAAAGGAAAAAAAACAAATTACTCTACTTTACATCGCCTTCCAAATCCAAAATGTGACATTGTTCTTTTTTCGCTCTTCCATAAACTGTAACGCGAACCCGAAGTCATTTATTAGATTTATTGACGTGAATTCGATGAATACCCGACATGAATTTGTTGGATATATTGGCAATAAAAACCAATTTGTTCTTTCGTAATACCGAAATTCGTGATATATACGGACTTTCTATACTAATTACTAATCTCAACTTCTGTTTTCCTGCTACGCGAATTAGAAATATTGATCGGTGTGCACTGTACAAGAGTAGTAATTAATCCCTAAGTTGGATAACTAAGTAATCTTTAAAAACGATTTATTTCGACTGCACAGGAAAACCCGTAGAAAACTTTTTGCTGCAGATCGGGATCGTGTTGCACTATTTGTTTTTAATTAACGGTGTATTTTTTACGAATTGTTTGTTTGTGTTAGTCATTTATTCTGGAATAAATTTCATTTTACAATAAAATTGTGTTCACTAATTTTTACAAGGGCTGTTGTGATACGAAATTTTTGATTTACCATGATAAAACTACACTATTTTTTTTTAAATATTCCAATGGTACATGAAATATACACTTCAAAAGTACATATTTGTTTAGGTTTTTGTCTCGGTGTACGCCATAGAACTCGCTCGAATTCGGGTTTAAAATAATACCCTCCTTAAATTATCCCAAGCTTAGTCAAAACCTTTGACAACGTAAAGTTCGTTTCGTACTACGAATTGGGGGAGTTGGCACAAAATTTAACTTCTCGACAAACGATATTTATTTATTCATCGTGAATACAGGATCCAAGGGTTTAAGCTTCTTACATTTAGCAGTACAATTATTTTCTTCAGACCTCTGAGTGTGGAATCAATTTGTTGGTGTTGAATTGGTAATGGCTTGAAGCTATGAAGGTCTATTTAAAAACATTGGATGTTTCACTTTTTCACTATTACTTGTGTTATTTTTATTATTATTTGCTAGGATCTCTCAAGTTCTAAAAAAAATATTATTATGTACTATGTAGGTAACTTTAATTTAACTATGTACCTACATTTTACTATGGTCAAGCCTAAAGTATTTTTTTTATTTAGATTATATCGCTTATAGTGTTCCAGCGCTTGGCAGTCTGGATAAATTTCACAATACAGATGCAATAGGGTCTCCAAAATACAGTCTAGCGTTTCGCTATGCGGACATAGCGGGATAAGATGTTGCGTGGCAACAGATGCTGTCACAGGCCCCAACATGTGCGCCCCAGAGCGTGGCCCTTTCATGACCTGCCCCGAACACCTCTGCCGTTTACCGGGGGTGTTAATTTTCGATAAAATGCGAAGTTTACAATTTCACCCGATATGGGCATTCCAGGAGCTCTCAGAGGAAACCGGGATGAGGATAAAGCGTCCGTTTCTATTTTTCCAGTCCCATCGGTTTTTATTTGTGGAAAAATAACGAGCGTTCAAATAAAAACGTGGTTAAGTTGGTTCTGAAAATTTGGACGTAGGGCGTAGCGTATAGCAAATGAACTTAAACGTCATCTGTCAAAGCGCTATATCGCCGCTATCAATTTGAATATTTTCGTTTTAAAAAGCGTTTAAAATGGTGTTTTCTCAAGAACAAAAAGTGTTTATCATAGAGTCCTACTTTAGAAATGGACGCAAGATTGATGGAATATGGAAGTATTCTATTGATGAATGTTTCATAGAATTTCAAAATCAATTTCCCGGCGTTGTTGAGTACAAAATTTTTCAAAGTGCAGTTCAGCGTTGTGTTAATGTTTTTCGTGAAACGGGCAGTGTAACAAGAAAAGAAGGAAGAGGCCGACCTAAAAAAGCGGACTGAAGAATTAAAAGAAAATGTCCAACAAATAATGGAAAATGCGCCAAGAACTTCTGTACGTGTTTTATCACAAATGGTGGGAGTATCAGTCGGTACCTATCACACAGTGTTAAAAAAAGAATTGCTTTTGTTCTCCTATCGTTTAACTTGTTAGCAAGAACTTCATGAAGTTGATTTTCCGCGACGGGCTGTATTTTGTGAATGGTTTTTAAACAATTACGGTGAACTTCATAATATCACCTTTTTTTCTGATGAAGCCTGGTTTCATTTCACTTTCCGCAGCTCCTTTAATTGTTTGTTATTGTTATCACGATTATTCTTTAAAATAAAGTTATATAGTCATTAACGTTATTGAAACTGACAGCTGCTATACAGCTCGTTGAGAAATGAGGTTAAGTTGGTCGCTATAAGCTACTCCCTACGTCCAATGTGTCAGAGCCAACTTCGACCACGTTTTTATTTGAACGCTCGTTCAAATCGTTTATTATGTTCAATAAAATATTATGTAGTTTTGTTTAAAATCTCCCGTTGGAGAGATTTTGATCTCGTGTATGGAAGCTTTTGGAAAAAAATTGGAGCGTACTATTAACACTATCGAGCTCTTTAAAAGGTTATCGAATCCATTTGAAAACATTTGAATTTCGTCCAATCTTTTAATCGCAATTATTGTGGTCAACTTGCCTGACTTTTTGATATATTACTTTATTTTTCTTTCAAACTACTCTAAAAAGTATATACTTACTTTTAAGGAAAAAATATATTTTTTAATGTCACTTACTGTTATTATAATACTTCAAACTAACTTATACAAAAAATTCAGGCAAATTCAAGAAAATTTAATCATTTACCTGGGCTATGAAAATGAAACGAGGTCGGGTTTCTACAAAATACATTTTACAAATGCTAGCCCAACGCTTCGTATTTTAATTAACTATTTAATTACCTTAATTAATTCAAGCCGAACATATTTTCAACCATAATCCAACAGTTAACTTTAATTTAAATAAAAAATTGGTAAACTATTTTTTATTTACTATACCTACATATTCATATTTTTCTATAATTAAAAAATAGTTCATTTAACAAATCTAAAAGGTACTAGGGCCCCCAACGTTACAATTTTTATATACTGTACAGTTTCAGACAAAGGTATTAAATATTCCTTCGAGAATTAGAAAGAAGTTTCCTGCGAGGTAAAATTTATTTTCTCGCACACTTACCTAGGGATGAAATGTAAATAACAGTGTTACCGACAGATTCTTAAATATTCTGTTTCACAGTCAGTCCGGACTATAAAGTCTGATAACAGTTTACGGCCTTATTCAACTTTTATGACCCAGTCAGTAGTATCTGTCGCTGCAAAGCAACACACACACACTGACTTTTCAATAACGGGAGTTGTAGTGGATTCCCTAACTATATCTTTTTTCTGCCCTACTCGTGACTAAAAATAAATTATTTCTTAATTTTTACAAATACGGAAAGTTAGTGTTTGTGTAGATTTTCACATAATAGCTATTTCCCGTTGCGTATTATTGATTAAATTATACACACAGCCATTTCAAATGTTTCATATTTTATTCTCATTTTTGAGGATAAATTTGGTTTCTTTATAATTTTTTTTTTTCACAATCATATCCTGTAATGTTAAATTTACAATGTAACATTTCGATTTCAATCCCTTTTTAAATACGTACAGCTATATACAAACGTATTGAAATTTAACGGAATTTTTTTTAAAGAGAACGTATTTAATGACTACTCTCCCTCTGGAAAATTATACAGGCTGCTTGGCACTCCAGATGAATATCAAGTCCGTTTTAAGGGAATTATTACGCCAAACGATTATTAATTTTTTTTTTTCGGTGAACAGAGTGGGTAATTATAGACGCCAGAAAAGCCTTTTATTTACAAGGCCGTGGAAACCGAAATAACGGCAATTGCCACGATTTTGCCATGCTAATTCGCTCATCGGTGCTTTAATAATTTTTTTATGTTGCCAGGGGGGGCATAGTAATACATTAAAACTTAATGTAACGGAAAGCGAATAATTACAGAGGGTAATCGAGCACGTTCGATGTCCTAGCCCTAGGTTATGCACGTATGGAGTAAATATTACATAATTAGTTGGGGAAGGATATCGATCCAAATTACGTTTTTGCCAGCAAACGAAGATTTAGCGTTATATTAAAATTAAAAAGAGTTGTGACAGGCTGTGACAATCTTGTAGACACCTAGGTGAACAGAAAAGCAAAAAGAATTTTTATTACTACGAAATTTCTTTTCGATAATTATAGAGAATCAATATTCGCAATATTCCTTAACGATCAGAGAGCTACAGCCCCCGTAATCCGGCCCTGTCTAATTTTGTTGAAGAGTGACATGGCGAGTAATATAAAAATCCATTCTGTATGTATTTCCGTCTAAATTTACAATAATTTCATTACTTTTTTATCGTGTCGATTAACAATTATAGTCGTATTAGATGTTATCGACAGCGATGAAATAATAGATGGTTTGTTTTTGTGTAGCATATACGCATTTCCATTTAATTACAAATAGGAAAGATACTTGGCAGTGTTTCTAAAGTATTCAATATATTTTTTATTAGGATACTTTCAACAAATCAAAAGAATTTTATATCCCGTACTTATTTTAGTATTTTTTGAAAAACTTTTGTAATTTCTCTAGATATCATACACTTTACTGGATTTTCATTTGACCATGAGTTCTCACAATTCACTTTTTTACCCACAACAGCATTGTCTACGCCTACTCAGTTGTAATAATTACAGGAAGATGCTGTACACTCTTTTCTTTTTTACGGTTGCTCTGGTTGAGTTACGACTATTTAAGGACATAAAACACAGCCACTGTCGATAATCCTCAACGTGAGTGTGGCAAATGTCCCAAAATAATCGTATAAATTCGGACAAAAGTACCGCAGACAAAAGTGTAGATTAGGACCTGGTGTACAGTATTTTTAGTTGTGTTCCTGAAATTTTGATAAATAATGAATTGTAGCTTCTATATTATTTTATATTACACAAATATTAGTGGAAGATTAACTAAAACCACAGAACGTATTTGTGATTTATTGTAGAATTAAATAATAGTTTCAACTTTTTAATCGATAAATCTAATATAATCTAATTGTAAGTCGACGTTTACAAACAAAATCATTTATATTTGCATTATTTACCACTGTAATTTAAACTGGCCAACGATTATTATCAATTATTAAAAGACATACTTGCAACGCGTCTCTCGCGGTAAATATAGATTCGTTTATAAAATACGAAGCTTAACGTACCTGTTTTTTTCTTATATTCGGTCGATTTAGTGGAGAAAAATTTCGTTTTACAATTAGATGAAAATTTCGCATAATATACTCCTCTAGAATGAAGTTCACGACTTGGATACGAATCTATAAATTAGCATATTAACTAACTTGGTCTAGACTACAGGATATGTTCAGCAAACTTGCTGGAATATAAACTACGCTAACAAATCTAAAGCCCTGAGGACGCGAGATATATAAAATTTCACAATCCGCTTAGGACTTGCAAATTATAAAATTTGTAACGTTTTATAATAAAATATATTCAATACGTCAACGGCAACAATACATATTGAGCTATTTACCAATAAAATATATTCTATGCCTGGCTTCGATCCTGTCAAAATTGCTTTTTACGACGTTCTCATAGGAGCATTTTATGTGGGGCTCGAAAGAAATAAAAACACCCTATTCGGAATCCTTTTTATGTCCGAAGGGCAAATTTCAGCAAAATAATGACGGGGGACTTCGCCCTTGCGATACAATGAAATTAAATATTGCGTACATTTTTTTTGTAGTTCGGAAAATATTTGCAAAAGTTTTCGCAGTACCTACTTAAATTACATACGAATATATTTTCGACTATACCTAATACCAGTAAGTGTGTTCATGATCAAAATGTAGTAGAAGATAACACTAAAATAGAAAATACTGAGGAACAAACCATTAACTCAAACCAACCCACCATCGTTTATAAAATTGTGTTTTTAATGATGCTAATAATTATAATAAGCAGTCAAAAATTTAAATTATAATATTCTTTCTCCTTTCAATTTCCTTCCAAATAGTTGGGTATTTGAACATTAAAAATTAGACGAAAATTCTAAGAAAACCAACCGAAGTATTGGACTAGAAATTAATGAGGTAGAGAACATAAACAAACGAACGTGTAAATAAAACTGACAAGTTTTAGTTTGTCATGAAACATAGTAGTCAACAATTAAATGAGCCTTTAAATCGCAGTTTGGTCAATCTGCCTGAAATTTTTTTTTTATATAAGTTAGTTTAGAGTATATAATAACAATAAGTGACAGTAATTTTTGTTTCAACCCCCGGCCAGGGGTGAAAAAATATAAAACAAAGGGGTTTTTCAATATAACTCAAAAGGGGTAAGCGTTAGAAAAAAAAGTTTCTCATAAAAGTTGTAGAGCATAAAATTCTACATAAAAATGGTATATTAACTTTTTCTTATACCATTAAAATTAACAGAGTTAGGGAGACTAGAAGTTATGGGATGATGTCAGAAATTTAAAAAAATCATAAGTAGAAAAATGAATGGATTTTATTATTATTTTTTAATTTACTCTAAAAAATGTAAACTTTCTGTTCAGAGAAATAGATATATTTTTTTAATTTTTAATAAAAAAGTTAAAACAGTTAAAATTTTTTAATCGTTAATTTTTATGATTTAATACTAAAACAATTTTTTTCTATGCCATTCGATCGATTATTTAAAATAAAGAAAATTGCTTTCGAAATTTCGTTTTATGACAACGATAAGAAATCACGTTCGCTTAGTGAAATCATTATAACTTTTTTATTAAAAATTAAAAAATATATCTATTTCCTGAAAAGATAGGTTATATTTTTAAGAGTAAATTGGAAAAAAAATTATAAAATTCATTAATCTTGCTACTTGTTATGATTTTTTAAATTTCTGAAATCATCCCTTAACTTCTAGTCTCCGTAACTGTTAATTTCAATAATACAAGAAAAAGTTAATTCACCATCTTTATGTAGAATTTTATGCTCTACAACTTTTATAAGAAACTTTTTTTTCTAACGCTTACCCCTTTTGAATTATATTGAAAAACCCCTTTATTTTATCTTTTTTCACCCCTGGCCGGGGGTTGAAACAAAAATTACTGTCACTTATTGTTATTATATACCCTAAACTAACTTATATAAAAAATTCAGGCAAGTTGACCAAAAATGCCTATTCAACTGGACTATAGGTATGACCACCGCAACATCAGAAGAATACAGTCACATGCCCACCTCGTTTCACGTTAATTAAACCGTTTTTAAATTTTATGCCGTAAGCAGGGTATTAGCGTTATTTTCCGCATTCAATTACGAGTCCGATGTTTCGGACAGCCTGCCGTGTTACATCTAATTAAATTATCATGGAATTCAATCCCAGGGTATAACGTGAGCCGCGTGGTCTATTTATTTAATGAGTATGGGATAGGCCATTGCATATTTTAAAATCGATGTTTCCTATAACAACATTCGGCTGAAAATCCATTTCCCGCACGTTAGTCGTCCATCCATCCATACCAATCACGACACTCGTTGCACATCATCCACCACTGTACAATTGATTTCCGTTTTGTTTTCACAAACATCGTAAAATTGTCATATTAGATTAAATCCACAATTCATATGCTGCATAAGTATACGCTCGTATGTTTCTTTAAAACATCTCATATGTTATGTAAAATATATACATTACGGCTTAGTAGTTCTAAACAGATATTGACTTTGAGCTGCTCTGGATATCATATTCCACGAATTTTATATGGTTGCAAGCGAATATATTCAGGCAAAATATACAGCGGCGAAGATATCTGCCAGTTCCATTTAATCTCAATACATTTTTGATATCGATTTTATCGAATATAACTTTTTTACCGCAATAATACGTTTTTGAATGAAGCAAGTTTGATCACAAAATATTTAAAGTTCGCAATGTTTAAGTTTGTTCTGCAAAATTGTCGTTATAAGTCACGGCGCTCTTACTGGGTACTTGTTTATCAGGCAATTTCGAAATTTCCCTTCGTATTTCCGCTTTTCGTGGATCTAATAATCTCCCCAGGAAGCACTTGTTATTTTAACTTGAGCAAAATTAAAATTAAATTTCAAGTTGAATCAATACGTAAGCAGTGGGGATATATCCGACATCAGCTTTATGGCCTTTAATATTTTATCAGTCCCTCTTCATTTTTCAGGCTCTGGTCCGTCAAATTTATTGTATCAAATCTGTTAACCGATTTATTATGTTTTAATGCTACAATTAATAATACACTTATAGTAGAGGAGAGAAGGATATTTACGTTTAAAGCGAACTAATTGTAAGATTATGAATTGTTTCTGTACTATCTCATATTTCATATTATTATTCATTATATTGTTGTGATATGTTTTGAATTTCCTATTTAGATCATGTAATGCCTGTATTGATTATTCATTTGTAACGTACTTGGAAGCGTTTGAAACCTATTCACAATTGATATGGAGAGATACGGTAACTTATGGTCTAACAAAGACTGTAATTGCACGTTGTTGAGGTGGAATAGCAAGTTTTTCCACTTCAGCTAGTTTGAAAAGTCTGATAATTCCTAAATGTCATATTAAAAGAGAATGATATGGCTAGAGCCTACTTTTTGTCAGGAGAAAACGATGCTGCTGCAATTAAAATTGAAAGCGAAAACAGATAGAAGCCATACCCTTATACATAAAACATTTTTTCATAAATTTTATCTACTTTGTGTTGCTAAAGTTTGTAAGAAGACTAACGAACCACCCTCTATATAGTCGTTGTTATTATCAAAAATATGATTACGTCTTTATGGATTTAAATACAAACTTAACAGGATTCGTGTAAAATTAAAAAAGTTGGTCAAAGAATTACAAAAGCTATTTTTCATTTTGATTTATGTGCGAAAGTTCAGTAGTGGTTGACCCACCTGTTCACCAAAATGGGGACATGCCGTTTTAAATTTAAAGAAAGGGGTACAATTCCATTCGTAACTCCACTGATTGCAATTGAAAACAAATGTGAGATCTTTCATCATTTTATTGACGAATTTATGGGGTTGAACGGATGGTTTGAAGTAGGCGTCGCGTCGTGGGTAAAACTGTTCGCGTTCAGATTAGCTTCTGAGCCGAATTATGAGCAGGGAAAGCGGAGAAATTTATGGTTGCGCCAAAATTCCGACATTTTTAATTACAGATAAATAATCTGGTTCCATGATTGCAATTTAACTCCGAAATCGTAAATAACTCGCTCGGGGATGGGATACAAGAATGTTTGTTAGGAAAAAAGGGTTAGGAAAGTATAAAAAGACGCAGTATCACAGTTTCATACAAATCAGTAAAGACGTATACTTTTTTATAAATGGATTTTAATGTGACAAAGTATTATGACCTTGAGCAAGGCGGCTATATTAATAATACTTTGTTTAAAAAAAATTGCATCTTAATAATCACAAAATAGACTTATTTTATATCGCTCTTTGCAATGAGTTGCCTGCTGTAAAAGGAAAGATCAATAAAACTACCTTCGGCAACATTACATTCAAGAGCAGGCTGTTGCTAATTACAGAAGGGTTTGTTACTAATTCCAAACCCAAGTTTTATGGGAAAACTATGCGAAGTAATTAAATAGCAGCCGATGCGTTAAATATCCAGCAAAGTTTATCTTCCAGCTGAATTGAAACAAATAACATATACCTTCCAGTAAAAAACTTCCAAGGAAACATTCTCACAATAAAAATGTGACATCTAAAACCGACGTCAGTTTTTCTCTAAGTAGCAAAAATATTATTGGATGGATAAGCAATTTTATTCGTGTAGTAAGGAAAAGAAATTAAAAAAGTCTAGCTTCCATTTGTAGCGTTAAGTGTTAAAACTATGAAGAATGTGAGATTCTCTTTAAACATCGCGTTTTTCTACGAAGCTTTCGTCCTACCTTTTTCTAGTAGGCTTTGTATCAAGGAAAAGTTATAAAATCAATCTGAACGGCAAAGGCATCCATTCTAGTTTCCAAAGACTTTATTAATGTTTCCGCACACAAAGCATCAAAAGATGTTGCTGGAGTATTCATGCAAAAATGTGTTTCAGTAAGTAGCAGGTTCTTTGTAGGAAGGTCGGTGGAACTCCACAATCTCTAAATATTTATTCGATCAAAGTGGAAATATTGAAAGGTACATACAGGGTGCAATTAAGTGAATTAAAACTAATATGAGAATATTTTTGTGTTTTATTAGAACGTACTATACGTTTAACAGGTATGGAACGAATGATTTACGCAGTAGTTCTTTTTTACTTCGTTTATTTCCATATCCTTATCGACACCCGTTAGCCTAAAGGTCATTAAGGGCTATTAGGGAGGGCGCAAACCGCTTACACGTTCTTTCATGAATTCTTGATGTACCTACTGATAGTCTAGACCGGGAAAAATCCGAATACTTACAGATCGATGTTAATGGGACATTGTAACTTTTTCAGTTCATACTCGGAAAAGCCACTTCGCTTTTTATAAAAACTAATTGAACCCATTTACTCCATACCCTTTCCTCTCTTCGTGGTTAAGCCGAAATAAAGCGAATTTTATTATTAATACGGTATTTAACTCCAAAGTACGGCTTTAATTATCTTTTAGTAATTTAATTTGTATCATCTCGCCTGCAAATTGAAACCAACTTCCCTCGGGGCAAGACCAGATATAAGCTCAGATCAGATTAGGTATATCAAAGACTAGATCGATACACGAGTAAGTTTAGACCTAGACGTAAATTACATATTTATGAAGGAAATTATTACCGCTTCTGAGAATGTGATGTGAGCCAGGAAATGACTTTTTAAATGCTCTCTTTGAAGAGGGTAGAAAAAGTATAAAGTAATATCAAATTGTATCAGAGACATCGTATATATTATTTTATCCGCTGGTATATCATAACAACAGATGCATATTTCTTTTATTGTTATCCTTTTTCAGCCTATATTTTATTATCTGGAAACACATCGACAATCATGTAAGTACAGGCATATTCCAATACCATTAACCTATCGATCAGCAGAAAGCATTTCCAGTGTTAGAGGGGCAATACCGTCCGCCACCAGATTGTGTCCGTAGTAGTTAGTTAGATTTATCTTAAAATCCCTAATCGGCTTTGTTCGCCGCATACAACACTATTATTGCCCATGGCACAATAAACTACACCTCCCAGTCCAGATAATGGCATCCAGCGCATAGCTTTTTGTGGAGCGTGCATATATCACGGCCATAAATGTAATTTTAAACAAACGATCTGTCTAAGGGCAGTGCTGGATGAAATTGGGATTTTTTTCGCGACCCCTCCGTCCTTATGACATAAACTTAAACTGAACATTAAAAATTAAAAATTTATTACACGCAGCGTACGAGTATAAGCCGATTTCAAAGAGTAAATATAAAGCTGCTTCATGTAAAAGTTTTTGCGTACTTTGAAGATAATGTCCTTACTACTACAAAAAGCTACGTTGGGAACATTTACAAATTAGCCAGCAATTTGTGGGGTATAACTACATAGAACACTGAAGTTCACAGCAATGTTACACTAACAATTATTATTAGTACGTATTTAGTAAAATGCTCTTTAAATTTCGATCCACTTCAGAGTTTTTTATTTTATGGGAAGTAGGTACCAACTCTTTTTAATTAAAAAAAAGTGTCGAGATAAACTTTCTTTAAACAACGGCACAAGAACAACAACCCTTATCCTGAGATCAATGTTTACCCTTTACAAAGTTGCAAGGGTGATACATATCACTTACTAAACCAAGCAAATGGGTTTTACAAAGTTTTCTCTCGCGAATAATCCTCCTTAAAAGTTAGGCACTATTTTTAAATGGCCCCTTCAAGGTAGCACCCTTCAGGCGAACGATAGGAATTACTTTTCCGATATCAATAGACAAAAATATATGGATAGGGTTAAGTGAGGTTAGGTTAGGTTTAGATAGCAAAATGTGTAGTAGTTATTGAGTTGTTTTATTCACTGAAACACTGACCATATCTTTTTTTTGACATGAAAGGATTCGATTTGCTTTACTAAACGTAAATTTTTTGCATTGGAAGCTATCACCATGCTTCGTATCAAAATGGAGGGGTTACCACGTAAATATATTTCTTACAGGTACCTTAAACAGTTCCATAGGCTTCACATTACAAATTATGGGACCAAATTCTATAAAAGATATTTGTTCACTACGACAGAACTTTCCTGGGCTATTTCCGCATTTAATGACATTTACTCATATTTAATTCATATGGAACGTCGGACCAGTAATATCCATAAAGTTAAAAGCGTAATAATGTGCTAAATATAAAATTATCAATTATAATAAATAATACGTCTCATAAGTTTACTGAAATGAAAAGTTAAATCAAGATAGAACGAGAGTCGTCTTCATTTTTAATTGTAATTGTACTCGAGAGTTACTTTTTCACGTTTATTAAATTTTCTCTAGAAGAGGAAGATTTCTTGCGATGTTTCATTAAACCTCAGTCTCTGCCTAATTAAAAAATATGTTCGTATACACGTCATGAAAGTGTAGTCTTTACAGGCCGTTAAATACATTTTTTACTTAACAAGGAAACGTCTTTCTGTGTCTAGACCTAAGATATTTTTACGCAATAATTTAATTTTTAATATACAATCTGACTCTGGGGAGATTATTTTATGTTTTGATAAGATGTGGCAAAGTTGGATTTTAAATCATTGTTTCGCAGATATTTGTTCTGATACTTATTAAAAAAACTGCCAATAACCGTTAATCAGTGGCGGCTCGATTGAATGTGTTCTGTTTAGGGTTGTTACATTTGTTGAATTGAATTCCGGGATATTAAGTGCCCGGAGTCTCTAAATGGCGCCGCAGGCTAAAAATTTTAAAATTTTCAAGGTCACGCGTTTTCCTGGCACTTCTGAATTTCAAGGAACAATAAATTTATAAAAAAAAATACAGATTTTCACAAGAATGATTTTTGAAATTGATACCTGTTTGAAATATCCATTTACGAATTACCTACTGATGGTATAATAATTTGGAATAAACTAAATATATTTTATTAAATTATTGAATATTGTTTATAAAAAAAAATCGTTTGTGAAATTTACCAACGATTCAACGAATTTTAATTTTCCTCGGCGTGTTATGATTTTTTCTTTATCTTTTTTTATATATATATGTACATTATATTATATTCCGGGAGTTATACGTGCAAATCCGAAATCCGGGACCATACAGCTAATTCCCGGTACAATCACAGAAAATCCCGGTCATACCAATGTGGCTAGATGTTCTTTTAAAATGTCGTCAAGATCTACACTAAAATTTATGAGTCCACGAAACACATCAGGGTTGTCCGAATTTTCTGTCTCGTCGTGTCCGAGAAGTGCTAATTCGAAAGCTCCGCAAAATTTTATGCAATCTATGATTTTAAATAATACATGACGATTTTTCATTACCTGTTCATATGTTTCCGTATATTATCCCAATATGCAGAATCTAACTGACTTCTTATGTTTATTTTACCTAAAGACGTAATGACTTAAATCTTTCACACTGTATATTGTCCATGCTTTATCCCCACCGAAAAGTAAGCACGGAAAACAAAACAGTGAATATTTTAAATCACACCCGCACACCCACTCTGCTTTTGTGTATACATTATTGTTTTTTTATAACTTTTACTTCTTTTATTTTTAGTTTATCCTCATAAGGCAGAGAACCAAAGTTTTTTTTTTAAACGAAACGCTATTCATTTTAATAACTATAATATCCGTAGATGCCTAAACGAAAATATTCACACGTGCCGCTCGCGGAAATAAACCACCACATACAACGTACGAAAAATTACTGCATTTACTACAGAGTGCAGACTGCAGCGCTGTGACTATTGCAGCCGCAGAAGCTCCTATCTCCGTGTACTGGGTCACGTGCCTGATCAGCCAATAAAAACAAAGGACGCATATAATTGTTCGCTGTCCACACATTGTGTATATGAGGTTGCATATATTAAGGAGCGTAGCTCGCGTCGCAATAAATAATAATATAAGCTCCTAGATTTATTTTAGCGCGAGTACATAATATGGATTCTTTAAATATTTTGTTGACATTTAATATGATTAAATACATACAATTTTATGTGTTCTGCAGCTCCGCAGCTCTTATGGTAAAACCGCCACTGCCGTTAATTATTATAACAACGTATGTATAAACAAACGACCATACGAAAGTATCTACAATATACATAACTGCAACCGTGGGAATTATATTTCTTATTGTGTATATCCAGCAAATTAAAAACGGCTCCTTTGTTCTCCTAATCGTTCGTAACGTCTCCGCGGCGTCTCCTTTGATGTTTTAATTTTCCCGAATGCGGGAAAAAGGCCGGCGTTTATTTTTGTTTGCTGTTCTTTCATTACGTTCACTCCGACCTTATTGTACTCCTTTATAATCATTGAGTTTGAAAGGATCTCCATTCGGATCACATTCGAAGGCGCAATACTATACACTGCCAACACTAAAAGTCGAAGCGGGAAAAGAAACGCGCTGGCTTCCCGAGAAAATAACGTTTAGAGACGCTAATAGCGCTGAAATATATTACTTCTCTAATGACCTTTATGTCGAATATCATGCTTGGGATTTTCGTAAACTACGTAACTGGAAGACTGTGTTTTTGACCGGTTTGGGGGTAGACGTAGCAAATAACTATAATTCATGTAAGTTGATATGATATTCTTGTAATATCGATTCCACTATCGTACATACAAGCACCTTAAAACCGCTGCATAACCGTCAGGATATCCAGCAAGCAAATTTTTGCTCGCGCATCGAGGCGCAATGTTAGATAAAGACAACCCATAACGCTAAGTGCACCGAATCCAGGCCGTCTCTCCTTGTGGAGAATGCAAAGGATAACGGGATAGTATAAGGAGCCCTGCACCATTCAGCGGTGCGCTTGAAGAGCCTTCAGCAGTTCCGCAGCTCGAGGAGGTAGTCATACAAGAAGGCAGCGGAGCGCTAACTTTAAATTTTCTCCTATGACCTGGATTCATTTTCTCTGTCAAGACAACAGCGGTTATTGTCGCGGGACCGTGGGTAATTTTTCGCTTTGTGCAATTGTATCACTGAGAAAATATTATCAGGAAATTCTAAACAGAAAAAATTACAAAAAGTTTGAATGACTTTTCGGTACAACTTATCCACGCGTATTAATTTCAACGACACACCTTTGCAATGAAAGGCTAGTTCCAAGCAGGGAACAGTTAAACTCGTGTTATCGTTACTAATGAAAGAGCAACTGTCATAAACATATGAGATAAATGCATTCACCGTAAAATTATTCGAGTTATTCCAAGTATGAAATCCTTTTATGCGGGTTGAAATGTTGGAGGAATTAAATGTTTTCACAGCTCTGTGCATACATTCCTCCGTGTGTGTACCCCTTTCGACAATTAAACGAATAAAAAGTAAACCTTTTAACGGGCTGGTATAAATTGATGCCGTGCTATTAAGCTTTTTACGCGAGTAACAAGTTTTCGAGTTTTTTTATTCAATTTTTATTATACGTAGCCCCGTTATTTTCGAGGCTACGTATTTCCGCAAATGATCAACCACGTGGCTACAACATTATTGATCGAGAACAGCGAATCCCTTCCAAAGAAGTGCTTTCTTACAGAACCGTATTTCACAAGGTATAATAGTTTTCATTTCGTGCGTATCATTCGCGGTTTAATTTTGTTGGTCGTCCATTGGCCTTCACAGTAGTAGAGCACGTTATCCCGGCAATATTGCACTCCAATAAATTTACCCCGCCCACGGTTTTCACGCCGACCGCGTTACAAATAGAATGGCGACTCTACGATAAAAAACTCCAATTTATATTTTTCAACAAAACTGCAGTGGCGGTAAACCTCACGAACTGTTGTTTGGGGAGAATCTTATCTGTGAGTTTAGCGGGACGGAAAACGGCCGAAGCATTAAGGGAATGTAACGAGAAGCGGTTTACATGATAGATGACATTGCAAATTTCTCAGTCGCAGCCCATAAAAAGTAAATAAGCGTACACGCGACGATTTATATTCATTTCGTTGTACATTCAGCTCGTCACTGAACAGTTTGTTTATCCTAATTTTTTATGGACGTCGTTTATGGGCAGTCGTTTTCAAAATTGAAATTGTTGGGTAGTGATATAAAATGAAAACAATGCTTAAACTTCAAGATTAAGTCCTCTGGTCGGTATTTATATTCGCTGTGCTAATGTTCCAGTGTTTGGATTGGAATCAAATTTGTGATTAATTTTTCTGGATTTCGTACACTATCTTTCGTCTTAATCAAAATATTTAGTCTGTTTCTTGTCGATCTTAAAAAAAATTGATTATAACGATCTCATAAATTTTGAAATTATATAAAATAAATAGTCCACACGGTATCGGTTTTAAAAAGTCATATACGATTCACCCAAACAAAAACAGATACCGCCTAGTCTAAAAGACCAACGCGTGTATACACTTTTTATTCCCACGCAACATTTTGCTACTGTAAAAGCAAAATAAATACTCTTCCAAGGGGAAAAAAACGTCTAACGTGGGAGTTTTCTCATTTGTATATAAAGATAAAGCCAATCAGTCAAGTTGGACGTAGGAAAATTTTTCTTCACTAGCGTCACCTTTATTGAAAATCTTTATTATAATGAAGCAACTTGAATAGCGAATGCGTCGAAACACGCGGATGGAATTTAAATATAAGCCGCGTTCGGAATATTAAGAAGACCTCATTTCACTTCATGTAAGAAAAACGTATTGCATCCTATTTCAGTTTCTCACCATTGAATATATTTGAGTTACATTTTATTTATGAGGAAACTGAAAAGATATTATCTAATGTCCAATACTATTTTTACGCAGTGTCAAGTGTTATCAATCTTGAATATTAAAAATTTTTTATGTATTTACAAGAGACTTTCGTCCCTGATCCTTCGTGTGAGGGTATAAAGAATTCTCAAGAAAAAAATATCACCCAAACTCCTTCAACTTTCAACGAACAGCCTTACGTCATTCATCATCTACATAAAAAATTCATAAAGTAATTATTTTCGTACATAAGTAAACGCTGTATATTTATTTAGATATTAATTTAAGACATATCCCAGTATCCTTTCGGAATCAAAAGGGTTTATTTACCACAGTGTAATATTTACTTTAATGTATTTTTTAAGACATCTCTCAGTACTTTATTTTAATTTTGCGAACAATTTAATACTAGATTTAGATTTTAAAGACCAACTCCTTTGTATTTATGGTTTTTTTTTAAAGCAAAAATGCGCAATTTTCTACGAATATGTAATAAAACACTTTGTAGCATCTCGAGTATATGTAAATTATATATTATTTCTGACTATTACGAATTTTCTCACATCAGAGACAAAGCTTGCCAACAAACCTTGCACTGTTGTTGAAAATTTCCTTTCTGTTGTGTCTTAAAAATTACAGTGGTGACTAGCTGACTATGAAGAAAACCGTTTAAACTTGCAGTTGTTTGCAGACACTTTATAAAAACACTCTTGAAGCCGCGGATAGGGCTTCAAGAACATCTAGTCAGGTAGTAAATACTATTTACTTGAACGACACTTCTTGACTCACGGTAAATTTATGGAATTTAATTAATTCCAACAGAGCCTTTGCCGGGAGGCGTTCCACTATGGTAAAGAGCTTTCATGTGGTTGCTGAGCAATGCCTGTGTCGTGTAACATTACGTGGACATGATAGAGGATTATCCTGCCCGGGAGATTCATGTAGGTGGAATTAGCGGTACAGTTGGAAGGGTTTACTAAGGAATTAACTACGTGTGGGAGAAAGTCGCAGAAAAAATGCTTTGGGTACGGAATAATTCACAGTATGCGTTTAATACGTACATGATAATTTTTAATTCGTGCGTATCATTCGCGGTTTATTTTATTGCTGTTTTGAATTAATTAGAAATATCTAGCACTGATACAGTTGATAAAGTGACGGAATAAGAATAATAAAAAAGGGGTAAAACTTTCTCTCTCATTCTGTAAGTACACTTTTCAGTGTAAAACGTGATTCATCAGATAGTATTACGGTTAATACTGTCACTGCACAGTTCAATTTATTATCTGGCGCCACTGATGACAGATCCAAACCTCCCTTTAACGGGGTAGTTTGCAAATAGCACTCCAGGGGGTAGTAAATAACGATGAAACATGGCTGTTTATTAAGGAAGCACATAGTTTGGATAAATCTCTGATACATGGATTCGCTTTGAATTTGTTTGAACGAACTCAGAAATGCAAAAATACATAAAACTTCATAAAAATTATCACAATTTTGATGGAAAACTGAAATATTTTTTTAAGAACATAAAATGATTCTTCTAAACGTATTTTTATTTCCTTATTAAATAACTTCCGTTGGGGAAATTTTTCATTCGACGTCATTTAATATTATAAACTAGATTGCATTGCAATCGTATCATTAAACTGTTTGTACTTGTTCGTGTCAATATAAATGTGTAAAAGGACATATTTTATTTATTAATCGTAATACATCACGTTTTTGTGACGGCCTACTGAACTGTTTAACATACCAACCTGTTGACTTGATTTATGAGCAGGGCAGTTTTATTAAATTATACCTCTCAAACAAAAACTGTTCAAGCAATGTATATGCTTCTGTTAATACTGATATCTATGTGTAAATACGTTTTTACTAGTCGAAATGTTTACTTGAAGATACTGTTTAGGGGCGTTCTTGTTACTGCATTGTAAAAAGCTGATTAAGTGGTGCGACGCAGGGTCAGCCTAAGTTTCGCGTAATAATTCTGAGTAATTTTCACACACACACATGACATAATGAAAGTTATGTAATTTCAAGTCCTTCGAAGGAAGGTACGTATTTCAGGAACACCCTGTATTTGAATAAAATCATGAACGCATCTGGAGCAGTTATTAATTTTCACTGTGGGTCGTTTACTAGTTTTAATTAGTCGCAAGAACAGCCAGGGAACTACATTAGTAAACAGCCAAACACAAAATGATTAGAATATTATATTCCACAATACAATACCAAGAACAAACTAAATTTCCGTAGGTATAGAATTTACGGGGCCTGTGGGCCAACACGACAAACATCGTCCGCGAATTAGCTCGTCTTAGTTTGTCTTTTCAAATCCAATTAACACCCTTGTGTTTATTATAAACCAACAGGGCCCTTGGCCATCGCAGCAAGATGTGGTCCAGAATTTTTACATCTCTATAAATTAAATTACCTAATAAGTTCCCTGAAGTGGATTAGCTGCGAATGACGCAAGGGAAAATATGACGAATTCCATCCTCACAAATTTTTAGGACAAATACCTTCATCTGTTCACATTCCCGGTAGATATTTAATGTGAATGGGTATAATGAATAAACACTAATTGTGATTTCTAATTCCTCAAGTTTATTCGACAGTGCTTTGTTCCACTTCGTTTGTTACGATATAAACGCTTATGCATACACTATATCTTCGTGTACGCAAAACAATTGAAGTATACCCGCATTGTTTATTATTCAGTCGTTTGCAGAACGTACTAAATCTTTATACAAATGCTGCGAATTACATCCCCGATGTAAGATAGTTTTGTCCCGACTGTTTCATAGATGTTGCAACACGCAGATTTACAATATAATAAAACTTATAACACGCTTCTATTTATAAGATTAATTTTATGCCAAGGGAATGAAATTAGATTTTTTTTAATACGTAGGTCTGGCAAATAATGTCTAGTCGGTTTAATTAATTTTTTAAGGGCTCGGAACAAATTTCGGGATTATAAAGTAAAAGATATTAGGAGGGTTCGAAATAATTTTTGGCCGTTATTAAAAAAAGTAATTGAGAACCAAGTTCGTTACGTTCTAAGCGAATTTTGTTTTGTAACATTTGGTTTTTGCGAAATTCAAAACAAAAGAAAAAACTGTGTCCAAAAAGCATTTTGGTGCGAGAAAATAAATACGCTGCGAGTAGAGTCACATTTTAGTTCAAAATATTAGATTTTTTATCATGTGTTTACAACTAACACGGTGCAAAGGATAAAACAGTGCGGTAGGTACTTTATCGTTGTGGATTCGAAAATGAAACGTTTCGACGGAAGATAAAGCAGGATAATTCTCATTTACATAAGCCGATGTTTATTGAGTTCATTCACTGCCAACAGAACAGAACTCGTTATACAGATAGAATTAATTAATGCAGATCGATCGAGGCAGATATGTCAATGATTGCCTAAATAAAGTGGAAATTGCATTGTTAAAAAATAATGAAGACGCTTCATACGTTGATAAACATTTTGTTCAACAGTTGCAGTTTGGAAGATGTTCGAGAGGTTGGTTTTTAGCAACTAAAATAAAATTTCAACGGTTTAATGTTCAACGTAGGTTTGAACATTGATAGCCCAGTTACTGTAGCTGAAAATATAGTAATACCTCCGAATTTTTTATGACTGCATCGATTTTTCTCAAAATTTAGAATTAGGCTCATCTTACCCCCCACTTCAAAACTTATATATGCGCTGGTGTGCTTTTTGTTCTTAAGGAGTGAAAACCACCCCTTATCGAAAAAAAAGAAAAAATACAAATTTAAGCATTTTATGTAATCAAATCTTTTTTATTTATGCAGTATGAGTAATTTCATGTGCTATCTAACATGAAACTTAATGTATCCCAAATTTTCAACCCGGAAAATCTTTAAAAACCACCCCTTTGGATGAAAATATAAATTTTTTATCAAATTAAAATTGATTTCTTGATCAAAAAATCTTTTTTATCGATTGCAACTTTTCAACCCTTGAAAAATACTCCTTCTTTCGAAAATAAAATGAAAAAATATTATTGAAAGAGTAGAAACATTTTAAATGTGCATTTGTATTAAATAAACATTTATTCCCTTCTTATAAAATAATTTTATAGTGTGAATTATAATATAGTACTGGTTTATTCGAATATACACATACTAAATACGTATATATACAAAAAAGATCTAAATTTCCTAAAATTATCACCTATACACGTGTTTATTTTTTTGACGATAACTTTTTTACTTTTTAAGATTTTTAATCGGACAAAGGCTCATTTTGCAGGGAATTGTAAGGGCTACGTGAACTGTTGAGTTGATCTTTTTTAAGCCCTTCATTTTTAAGTTTGAAGGGTTTAAACGGTTCGAAAAGGGTGGTTCTCTCATTCATATGATAACTTAAAATAGCGATATCTCGATTAATATTAATTTTAGAGGAATAAAAAAGCAAAATCTTCAGCAAAAATAAAGTTAAATTTTTTTACTATTATATTTTTTTGTGCACCCTTTGATTTTTAAGTTACAGCATAAAAATCGATTTTTTTTTTTAAATTTGAAAAATTTATATTTTCAAAAATTAAGATTTTTTTCGAAAACATGCTTTGTAAGTGAGTCAAAGACCCAGAACATATTCTTAGAATATAAATGAAGAAATCTGTAAATGGATTGCATTTAATTTTAATTCTGTCGCCCAAGGCACCGATTTGTTTATTAATTCTTTCTTAAAAAAAATGAGACTATCATGTTATTTCGATCATATTTCCGTTAATTTTGATTCTAGACTTTTAAAACAGCTCAATTCAAAGGTTTTTCAAAGTACTTTAAAAAAGGTTCAAATAGATTTTTTCCTAGTATTTATGGTTTTGGCGTTATTTAACGTTAACTGGTTCCAATTTAGTTTTTAGCTAAAATATAATGTTTAAAAATCCATAACTCGGTTTATATTGCAATTAGAGAAAAACAAAATAATGCCATTAGATTTGTTTTTTATTACCTTTCTTTTTGTTCATTACAACTTTTTCGTTAAATCCAATGGTTTCAGAGTTATTTGCAAAAAACTCAAGCACTTTTTCAGTAAAAAATCAACATTTTCAATGACGAATTACTCGGAAAGTATTGGATTATCCAAAAAACTTTATATAACATTTGTTACTTAAAATTGACCCCTCTATCGATTCCTGTGGTTATTTCTGGCGTAAAAATTTCCACCCCCAAGAAGGGGTGGGAACCACCCCCAGGGCAAAAGCACACTGCGGCACTATATAAGTTTTGTTGCTTGAGGCATTCCCAACATTCAGTCAAAATTTTACGTCAATCGGTTCAGTTATGAAGAATTCGGAGGTAAAAACCCTGAGTAACTGGACTATTACTGCGCCCACATATTCGAATATTTATGTATATTTTCGTGACTAAATAACGACTACAAACTTTGGATATCAAATATACCTGGTCATAAATTTCTATAGAATTTGGCGGAAGTAATTCTAAAAAATTCGAGAAAAGTATTTTTCTTTTCTGACTTCATTAAAGCTTCGTACTCAATCAAATTACGGTTTGCCTCCATACACCGAAGATTCATATTGTAGCTATTAGTCGCATGCACATAAGGGCTGTTCTATTTTAAACTCCAAGAACCCTTTTACGATGCCGAACCTTTGTTCAAAGGATGTAGTTTCAAACAATATTTCACCTAAGCACTACAAAGCTTTGAGACCGAAAGGAGTTGAATGTATAATCGAGCCTTACGTTTTTACAAAACTGCCCGAACTACCTGAACTCCATCGGCTTCTTCCGTGTGGGGAGGCAACCCCTTTTAATAAACGAAAATGGTAGAAATATATAAAAGGGCATTTAATTGATTAATCCATTTGAGTGATGAATGGGTCACTCGAATGGGAGAGAGAGGAAAATCTGTTCCAGGATTCGGAAGAGCATCTATCTTGTTAGGATAAAGGATGGCGAACGAAAAAGTTTTATTTAAGTAAATTTAGTTGTAATTTCATTTAGATGTTCCCCGGTAATTTTTTCGGGTCCTCGCCTGCTTAATTTCTAAATTATTCAAAGCCAGTTACAAATTCCATTAAACTGGGAAAAATAACTTCGGTAAGCTCCTTCGGAAATTCTTTGTACATCTTAAAGCCATTACAGTTTGGGTATGAAACTTTGATTAAATTTTGTGAAATGGTGTTTTCGGGTCTAATTCGTTTAGGCATTATAGTCCGGTCAAATTAGTCATAAAAATAGTGGTCAAATAACGAAAATTCCGACAGAGCTAAATTTTGGTGGAGACCTTGGGTACACCATTAGAAATAAAGTGTCAAAAGTCCCCACCGATCCCATGAGTGCTAAAAAAGTTATTCGGGGTCAAAGGTCAAAATTTTAGGTTTCTTGAACCGCGATATCTCAGGAATGGTGGTGCTTAGAAAAAAAAGTATAAGGACCATTTTTGTAGATAATTTTCCGATCTATAAATTTTGTCCGAGCTACTTTTTTGATAAAACTTACCGTTTTCGAAAAAAATCCAAAAAACCTAAAATTTTGACATTTGACATCGAATAACTTTTTTAGCACACATGGGATCAATGGGGACTTTTGACACATTATTTCTAATGGTGTACCCAAAGTCTCCACCAAAATTTAACTCTGTCGGAATTTTCGTTATTTGAAATGTCTATTTTGACCGGGCTATTAGAGTACAATTTATCTTGGCGGTTTGATAAATAATTTCGCGTTATAGAAAAGTACACAAATTCTGGGACGGCGAATTTCGTTTTATTTCCAATTTAGATTAATGAAAAACTCTGGGGAATTATTATCAGTTTTTCTATTAGCTCGTGAATTATACATCTTTGGGGCGAAGAGATAGTTTTTAACTTTTTATTTTTGCTGCAGTAAAGTTTATAAGCTTAAACCTGACCTCTAAAATAAATTGTCCGTCTGTTTCTAGTTTTGGCTTATGATAAGGAAAATGGTTTTCGTCTAAGGAGGGCATAAAACTTTTAATATTATTTTATGGCCAGACGGCGTGGTCTACATCTGTTCTATATTTTATCTGTATGAAATTAGACGTGTCGGGGGTACAAGTTATACGCGATTCATATGGATTATATTTTACCAGACAGAAATATAACACAGAATAACGAAAAGGAAGCAACATATTCAATTTTACAGTATATCTTATTAAGTTACTTAAAACAAGTATTTTAATATAGATATGTAAAGTTTGGAGACTTCAAATTAAATTTGAAGTACTCTAATAGAGGAAATAAAGAAAAAAAGACAAAAGAATGGCGGATAATTGTTTATACAGGACGTTGGAACTGAAGTACGATTTTTCTCATTACATATTGAAATAATATTGAAATTCTTGGAGCTTCACAGTTAATTCAAAAGTTACGAAGTTACTCTTGTAAACTTTTTTATTGCTGATTTTCCCAGAAAAAGTTATTCTCGACAAAATTTTTTGCTTATCTTGGGAAGCCATGGACAGTAATCAAATAGGTATGTAATAAAACAACAGAGCGTCTAAAAATTATCAAAATGTCAAATTTTCTCCAAGAAAATAAATTGAACTTAATTATATTTATTTTCATTTCTCGTAACACGTCGACTCAACGCCCCGAGTCCAAATATATGCGGAGGGGATTAATAACACATGGAGCTGTTAATCGACACAAATTTAGAATATCGATCCTCATAAGACCGCTCTTTACTCGTACAAATCTTGCTAACTACGACCTACACATTCCCTAGAAGTAACACCGAGGCGAGTTAGAGGAGACACGCTGGTTCGGTGAAAGCTTTTACTCATTTAAAAAAAAATTCGATGCAGTATTAATCGACACCCAGCAAGGCTTTCAAAGGACAGGGACACGTGAGCGCGCGGTCCATTATTTTGCAATAAAAAGGCCACCATTGAAAGCACTCCCGCGCTAAATGAAAAAAAGATCAAAAAACTAATTTATTATCTCACGTAAGTGGAAGACGGTTTGTTGTCTTAGTTATCGGTGTCGAACTTAATGTCATTTGATTCATAACTTAACCATTTATTATTCCAGTCTTTTTGACCGGTGCAAGAAAAAGGCGAAGGAAACTTTATTTTTAATTGTCTACACGACTGCGTTACGAATATCGCAAATCAAGTTTTCCTGTTTGACTCGACAACAGTGTGTGCTAACGTACGTGTAATGTTGTAGATACCGAAAATAACCAAGTGAAATTTTGTTCGTAAAACCAAATTTATGCATTAAATTCATAAATTTCCCGTTAGTAGATGCTTCACCCGTTATTTTTATAGTCATTTTAGTAATTATTTTGATATATATTCACAAAACTATCCCCTACGTCCTATTTTTGCGCCGGTATTGTACATAGTTATCATTATTATCACAAAACTTCACAAGATCTAAGGAAAACTTGAAAAATGTGGCAACACCGCCTCAGGGGCATCTCTCTAGTTGCATACGTGAACCAAGATTATCCCGTAAGAGTAAGAAGCGTGTAGCAGACCGTTCATCCCTTTCTGTCTGCAGAGATTCCGCCACAAGCGCATTTAAAAATTTTACAGTTTGAAAATCATAGACATTTTTTACCACGTGTTACAAAATTTAGCGGACTGTATGTGAATAAACAACAAAATTGATTACGAAAAGATAAAAGCGACTGGTTGCAAAGCGACTTACCGATGATGCAGCTCTGTTGGTGCAATGTACATTGGTAATGGCCTGCAGCTTCCAGTTTTTTTCTTGTTGGATTTTAACGAAAATTCACTTAACGGTCAATTCACGTGCGTACACAAACGAGTCGGTTTTCGAAGTGCCGCTTGCAACCTTTTTTCCCGTGAGGTAAAAATACTTTATACAAAAAAGCTAAATATTACAAAAAACGCGAAAACTATAATTGACAACACATAACAAATTTCTCTATGGAATAATTATTCAATAGTGTTAAACAAAAATACTTAATATCTAATATTAATACTAAATTATTACTTGCGGACGCAACACCACGCTTGCTCAAAGTCTATTTTATACTTCCCATACCACAGTCAAGCTTGTCGTATGCACTCTTTCCTTGATCATTAATAAAAAAATATATAAAAAAATATATCGTCCATACTGATCGATAACGGTAGGCAAGACAGTGTTGCCGGATCGTTAAAACTGATTGTGAGTTAACCATAATTAATAACGTCATTATAATGTCATAATTTTTGCATAAAATAAGGTGACGTTTGAAGAAGTAAATATTATTATTTGCATTTAAGGAGGTTCGATACCAAAAGAAAAATGGTAAGAATGTTTTCAAAGCAATTGAAATCTGTTAATAAATATGCAAACTGACTTGTGTAAAAATATCAGATCGATTGACAACGTAGTTTTTTTGAAAAATGAATTTAAAAATTATGCTCTTTTACACAGGCTCTTATGGGAGTTGGGAAAAAACTTTCATCAAACGTGAATATTGCTCTTAAAAATGGTTAGGATCGGGAAAATAAAATTGTAATTAAAGAACTAAATATTACTAAACATTTTAAAACAATAAAAATATGCACTTACAATGTAATTATTGAGATAATGGAATGAATAGATAACGTTTTGACAAATTTGAACAAACATCTGATCCAATGAAAGGAAATATGGCAACACTGTACGCTGTATTTAATGCTTCGACTGATGCGTTATATTTGAATAGCTCAATTATAGATTATAAAATTATTCCATTCGAAAATATATGTAGTAATAATTAATATTAAATAAATTTTTCGTGATCTAAAGCAATATACTAGCAATTTGAAACAAAAATTGAAAGGATCTCTTTGCAAAACGAACAGTTTAGTTGTTATGTCACAATCTTCAATTTGACAAGTCGACGTCTCACTATCATACATTGAACTTCTTGATAGTTATCATATGGATTCTCGGTTTGCACATTTTATTTTTTTCTCATCAATCCACATTCTGTTTTACACTCATTTTATACTTTTCAGTAATTACTTTTCCTTTGTACCTTGGTTGTTCATTCATGTTTACGGAATTCGCGCAAAGTTGACAGTAATGACAGTTGACCTAACTTTTACCACCACGCCATGGCAATGTTGCCAGATTTCATCCATAATTTTACAAGCTCGTAATGAATAAATAGACGCTTTTATTCAAATAAAAAGTGAACTGACGTGTATTAAACACGACAAAAATATGTAAGCTAATATGTGTGTATAAATTTCATTCTAAATAGCATACTTAGTTCGCTGAAATTAATTTATGTACGGTTGGTACTGCAACAATACTCCCGTGTATAAACATAGGCATATTCTCCGCACCGCCCGCCCCGTAAGAGGTGTATCGAACGTCCTTAAAAGCAAACGGTTACTATTGCAGATAGGTTTTGATTTGTTTTTATAAAACATGCTGCAGTTATAAGGCAGACACTCTTTGTACGATACTGATCGATTTGATTGGCTTGCTTTGTAGTCGTGTCAACGACCCGGCAAACCAGTCTTTGTCAAAATATCGTTCTCGCTTCAAGTGCAACGGATTTTGTTTCAGTTGGAATGCTGAGAAAATTAAAATTAACAATGTTGGAAAATACCCCACTCCGACACAACATTTATTTATTGTATTTTTCACTTTCAAAATTAATGTCTCAAATCTGTTGCCATTCTAGAATAACCCTCGGCTAGTAATTTCAATTTATTCCCACTCTCTTGTGATATTATTGAAAATATGCAAATTCCTTGACAAATGGAATTGCGGATGTGGTTACTAATCACAGACGACGATTATTATTTCTTCTTTACGTTAAGTTGGGGATATTTGTGCGGTTTGTAAGCCACATCGTTGCGTAAATTGCGAAAAAAACTAATTTAAACAGTTTTTTTATCACCAAAAAAACCACAGCGTTTGGAAAATCTTAGAAATAGTATGTAACATGACGTTTTGAAATAAACTGGCTGTAGAAAAAAATTAGTGTTCAAAGCTTGCACTTGATATGGAATTAAATGACAACAAAGACTCTGGTTAGGAATTTGAAGGTGAAACAGAACAGATTCGGGAAGAAAAAACGACAATTCCTTTGAAACATTAGTTTGCTGAAATCCCATTCATGGAACTTTCGTTGCAAAAACCGTTTTTTCTTAAGAATTATCCTCGATTAGTACTGCCTCGAAAATAATGAACGGCTGAATATTCAAATAGAAACGCCAAACCTCAAACATATTTAAATAAACTTCTGATCGCTGTACTCGCTGATACTGATGCAGAAATACCTAATTACCATCATCCAGAGCAAAACGAGGGGAGTATAATCCCACCACTTAAATATTAATTAATATTTCCAAACTCCAAATGGCTGCAGATATACCGAAAAGCCTCTCTAAAAGAGAAACCCTCGTATTTACGTTCGCGGAACTAATATAATTTATAAGGAGGCCATAAATATCAAATAAAATTCAAGTAGCTCCTGTTAAAATGTTATATGCACGTACGTGCTATAAAATTGTACGTTAAATTGCATTAATTTCATGTATGTACAGGAAAAAAAAAAACAGGAAACTTCTCGTTGGCTTTTCCCCCCTCAATTGCCGCCCCACACCACAAGTACAAGAGTAGGTAGGAGAAATATATGCAGTTACCGTCTTAGGCACTCGAGGCAAAGATATTACAATATTTTTTTATACAAATAGTCTGTCAGGAAAATGTTACGTCAACTTTCCAGCGTATTTCATCGTGTTCCCCATCAAAAATATCACACATATGTATTATAAAAGATAACTCACCTGTTAAAAACGAAAGTCTCCTCATGGCGGGAAAGGGGTGGTTCCCAGAAGTATCTAATATGTCTAACTGATATATCTCTCCCCTAATCCTATATAGTTTCCTATGAAAGTCTTCAATGGTTGGTGTATAGCTCTCCTGAAATTTACCTCCTAGAAACCGCGAGACTAGGCAGGTTTTACCTACCCTAGCTGAGCCTACAACAAAATTTTCTAACTTTAGACCAGGGTCGATAATTTTTGAAAAAAAATTATGGTAGGATGAAACCCATTGGAAAAGAAAGAGAATATAACAGAAATGAAAGGAAAAATAATTTACGGGCGATCTGAGGTCGGGAAGGGGAAGGGGATGAGTTTTTAAAGGTAAAAAACGGTTTATCTTGGTTTCCGGAAAAACTACAAGTCTTATGGAAAAAAGTTAAATGGCAAAGTTGTAGGTAATAAAAAGATCTACAACTTTAGTATTCACACTTTTTTCACATAACCTCAAAATTTATGTGAAAAATTCAAATAACCAAGTTTTTGGTTTTTTATTTTTTTTACAAAAAAAAAATTTTTCACGAAATTTGGTGAAAACTTACCTATTTATGTCCCAAACACGCTGTAATTTTTTTGATTTGAAATATTTATTTTTTCACCTTATTTTTACTTAATATCGAAAAAGCACCCTAATTTTCAATCGAAAATTCTCACGTCAAAATATCTGCTTTTTTAAAAACGTCGGTGGGCTTTTTCTTCGTTGAAATCTCTACTTTCTGATGGTGTAAAAAAATATATACATTACTATGGTAAGTTTTCTCAGGAAATGCAAAGAAACGAACTAGAATCCGAAAATTTTTTTCTAATCATTATGTACAATTTTGAGCTATTTATTAAAATTTACACTTTAATTACTCGAAAAACGTAAGATTCCATGTTACATTGATAAACAAAAAAATTACAAGTCGAAATATACTATTATAATTAACAACCAAATAAGTTAATAAAGTTAATATTTAATAAGACATCTACAATATTTTGAGAAAGTTGTAGAATCTTCTTTCGTTTCTTTGCATTTCCTGAGAAAACTTACCATAGTAATGTATATTTTTTTTAACCATCAGAAAGTAGAGATTACAACGAAGAAAAAGCCCACCGACGTTTTTAAAAAAGCAGATATTTTGACGTGAGAATTTTCGATTGAAAATTAGGGTGCTTTTTCGATATTAAGTAAAAATAAGGTGAAAAAATAAATATTTCAAATCAAAAAAATTACAGCGTGTTTGGGACATAAATAGGTAAGTTTTCACCAAATTTCGTGAAAAAAAAATTTTTTGTAAAAGATCAAACTAAAAAACCAAAAACTTGGTTATTTGAATTTTTCACATAAATTTTGAGGTTATGTGAAAAAAGTGTAAATACTAAAGTTGTAGATCTTTTTATTACCTACAACTTTGCCATTTAACTTTTTTCCATAAGACTTGTAGTTTTTCCGGAAATCACGATAAACCGTTTTTTACCCTTAAAAACTCATCCCCTTCCCCTTCCCGACCTCAGATCGCCCGTAAATTATTTTTCTTTTCATTTCTGTTATATTCCCTTCCTTTTCCAATGGGTTTCATCCTACTATATTTTTTTTCACTTTCTACCATTTTTGAAGGCTTAAGCACTGGTCTACTTAATTGTTTGTTTTTTATATTCCTTAACATTTTCGGCAAGATATTTAGTATACCGGGCGCTCCGTTAACATGTCTACCAATCGAGTTTAAAATAACAAACAATATAATAGTTTTCATTTCGTGCGTATCATTCGCGATTTAATTTTGTTGTTATTTTATGTCGTTTTGGATTTATTTAAGATGTCTAGCAATGGTTCAAATATTGAAGTGAATAAATAAGAAAAAGGTGTAAGAGTAGTAAGAGTATGCGAAATTTAGTTCACATTTCCCCGAAAAATATCAGCTTTCAGCATTAGAGTTTGATCCGGCATACTGAAAGCTCATTAAAAATCCGAGGAAAACTTGCCAAAAGTATTAAGAAGAGAAAATAATATATCTTATGTGCTTTTTGGTTCCGTAAGGTTATTAAGTGAATGAAACTTTCTGCTCTTTTCTATATAAATATTTCTGATGAGTTTTTCTCTCACTTTAATAACTTATTTAATTTAATTCCATCTGCCTCTTAAGAAAGTTAAGTCAACTAGAACAAATAAACGTATTTCCACTGTTACTTTAGTACTTTTTTAGTACTTTACAAACTTCCTGCTTGACGGAAGGTTACATACAGAATGTGAAATTTAATACACAATATTAAGAAAGTTTAACCGACGTGTTGGCAATATTTTAGAGTTATATTTTGATACTTTTCGATGATAGAAAACATCGTGTTCCAGAGTATAACAATAATTTTAGAGAATTTAATAAAAAATTTCTCTACCTTTATCATAGGCTTAAGAAATACGAATATGAAATAGAACAAAATTCTAATTAGTTTATTTTTTATCTGTGTCTCGCTATTTCAGTGAAATACACTAAACCTTTTTATTATTTGCATGCGAGACTGTCCGGCTATAAAATACCAATACTGTAAGATGTATAAATTATTCTCGTGACCTAAACAGATAAAATGGAATAAATGTTTTCGCCTTTGTTTTTCCAAGAGTCAACTGTTATATATTTACATTCGGGAAAGTATCAGGTAGAAACCTGTTTTATTAAAAGTAAACATATACCAATTCGATATATAAATAGAAAAGAGATCTGGCTTTATATGACTTTTGTCCGAGAGAAAACCGGAAGTAAAAACGCTCTGTTATGCTTAACTCTAAAATTACTGCAAAATTCATACAATATTGTTAAAATTGTTTATGTGTGTACCTACTACGACATTCAGGGCAGCGTATTAAAGTTTAAATTTGTGAACCAAATAGAAGTTTCAGTTTTTTAAGATGTTAAGGATAAGAGGACTTACCCAACATGACCAGTCGGTAGCAGTTTTTCGCGGGAGGAACGACGTCGTCACAAGAGTTTGAACTTCCAGGACTTGGTCCTGGTCCCGAGGTCACTACGGACTGGTAATCCGACGTCGAATTCGGTATTTTGCCGTCTCGCTTGGCACATAACCAGTTCGTGCAAGAGCTTAAATTCATTGTTGCGTATATTAGCAGAGCTGAACATTACGAGATTTTTCACACTGCAACAAAAAGATTCGAATTTACGTACACATTGTTTCTTTCTTTCTTTGTTTTTTTTTAATTAAATATTAATTGACCCAGCTACCATCCGCCAAAGTTTGTCACCCCATTAAACATTTTTCAGTTTCTGACATGTTTCAGAAACGTTTCCATTTTTCTTGAAACGTTTCATAAAAAATCCATGCAACGTTCTGGTAACGTTCTAGAAGCCCAAGATGTCCTCCCCAAAATACGTTTCCAATGAAACGTTTCAAAAAATTGGTTTCAGTAACATTCTTTTTATGTTCCATTTATGCCCTCGATATTTTTGTTTTACGTTTCAGTATATTTTCAGAAATGTTTGAGTAACATAATAATTTTATTACCATATTGTTCTCATAATGCTCTCAACTTTAGATCATTTTCATTTCAAAAGCGTTTTTGAAATAGTATAAATAGTGTGAGTATTTTTTTAAATATCTCTAATACTCCTTTGTGATATTTTTATTTGTATTGTGAATGACTTAATTCGAACTAAAAAAAGTTACATTGTATATTAAAAAAAAATAAATATGCTCTTCTAGTTTGGGGATGCGGCAACTTTTACTAAGAATTTCTTTCTTTTTGAGAAGCCACTGAAAAAAGTTTCTAATATGGATTATGAATTTTGCCATTCATCGTACAAATAAAAATATCACAAAACAATATCAGAAGCATTAAAAAAAAGCTACACATTTTATATAGTTCAAATACGCTTCTGAAATGGAAATTTTCTAATGTTGAGACCTTCATGAATATGGTAACAATGACGAACTGATAATTAGAAAAAGTTAGTTATGATTATGAATCTTAAAATGGTAGGTATATGAAAAACAAATAACATTACTAAAAAATAATATAAAGTTATAATTTCTTCTACGCATGGTCAATATTACATATATCCTTTTAATAATAATAAATTATACAGCAGAAATAAGGATACAAAATGATATCTTGACAAAGTAAATATCTGTAGGTATACCTAAACTCTTTTATTTAAGCATGCCTATACACATAAACAAATATAAACATTTGTACAAAATATAAAATAAATGACGTCTATTTCACTTGATTCATCCATATTTCAAATAATTCTCACTGACTAAGTAGTTGCTCTTCAAATTATATCGAAACATATGTTGTTGTTCCATTTTCTTAGTTCTTGTCCCTTGTCCTCTTGTCTGTAATTAATAGTAGTGGGTATAGCTATATTTAGGTAGATGTGACGCAAAATTGGAAATCTCTAAACATATCGTTTTAAACATTTTGCATCAATATTCATTATTTTATATGCACCTTACAATAACCACAACTGCACACACTACAAATTATCACATAAAATAGTGTCAAAGTAAAGACGAATAACAACGAAACCAAGCAAACTGACAAACCGCAAACCTAACCTAACATAATACGAATTGAAACGACACACGGGAAACAAATAAACTCGGGCTGTTACGCGCAGTCTACGCAAGTCACGAACATACATTTTTTCTAGACTTGTGTTAGAAATATGCCACCACATTTTTTTTTCTAATTATGTCTTTATATAACAAAGGCAAATGAACTAACGCTTGAGAAGGATTGGGGATTGAGAGCAAAATTTAACTAATGCCGAATGTTCCATAAGATAAACAAAAATAGCAAAGGGTTGTTCGTCTGTTATGTTTCCGAGATCGAAAGGGAATGTTTCGAGTAAGTTTCAAACTCTCTTCAATTGTAACGTTTCGGCTATGTTTCACTAAATAAGTTTTCAAGTGCTACATTTCTGTAATGAAACAGAAACGTTTCTAGTTAATGTTTCAAATGTTCAGTAAAAGATCTCATTTGCAACGTTTCATTTACGTTTCGTGTTTAGTGGGACAGAACTTGTACAATACCCTGTATAGACGATACATACATAGCGGAACACATACTGGCAACAGACAGTGTCAACTTAAAATATTTGAATTCCCTAACAATTTATTAGGTTTCATTTCCATTGTTTCATCTTCAATACGTAAAACAAGAAATAAATCATACAACTTCCAACTAGGTATAGAATTGTATGCATATTTACAGCGCATTAGTTTTAACTTGAAAGTGGTTTGATCAGTACCTACTAAATTAATATTAACACTATAGGTATGTACAATTCACACATATCCCGGCTAGTTTATTCCCGTTTATTTACCGGATTAATTAAAAAATATAATTCCTTTGTGGCGAGACTTTATAGAACAGCCCTATTCGACCCGTATACATTATACCGGCTATTTACATATCAAAGAACATTCATTACGTCTGCTTAACTTCGCCAGTGGGCAATTTCATTACATAAAATCTGTTGCAAGTGCTTGTCGTCAATACGATATACAGTTTGTGGCCGTAACAAGGCGATTAAATATTTCGATTTCAATGAATATTAGACGAGACGAAGGTGCGGAAGTTGTGGGTAACTTACACTAATCAACGGCAGCAGGTTTAAACCAATAGGTGATGACTGGGAAGAGTTTAATTAATATACATTATACACTTTTTGAAATAGATGATAAAAATTTAAGACGTTTCCATTTTTTTATGAATATAATGACATTATAAACGTGAAATTAATTTAATGACAAAAATGTATAACTTTTTCTGAGGCGTAGGTTTCTTTCAACGGCAGCGCAATGTTTTCATGTAAATATTACTTTTACTTTAGTCAATATTTACCTATAAAGTTATATTTTTTCTCTTTGTTTCTTCTGCCATGGTATTTCTCATTTCAATAATGGAAGGCAATTAATATAAGAGTATTGTTTCAACAAGTAATTCTAAATGATATTAGAAATTTAATGTAAATTACACGATAGTTCAAATGATCTCACAAAATAGATTTTCACATTAAAGGCCTTCGACACCAGTCTACTATAATCCTTAAACAAACGGAAAAACAGTGGCGGCGTCTGTTGAGCATTTTTTTAACAATAATTTCGAACAGGGTACATATTTCTATAAAATACATTTTACTTTGACAGCGAAATTACCTTTTATTTTACCATTGTTTGTCTAGGTAGAAGAAGAAATAAAAAATTGTAATTTAAGTTTAATAAAGTAATAAGTAACTCAATTTCTTGTTGTTTTTTAAGATGAAAGTTTCAGATAAAATAAAATTATATTATACTTATTGCGGATGATGATGGTTTGTATTATTCTTGTGCATACAATTTCAATTCCTCCTTTGAATTTTATTGCAACCCCTACAACAAGAACAAACGAAATATTCGTCCGAAAAAGACTAAAAGCGTAATTTGTATAATGATCAGTGATAAATCAAATTCGCATGAAAGGGGTTACCTACTTTTTTGTGCCTGGGGCATGAATTGTTCACGCTTAAGCTTTTAAATGCAAATGGAGTTATTCCTACGAAATTTGCATACAAGAATATTGCGTGCTAACGTCTCATATAATTTGACCTTATTTTTTCTTAAGTTGTGGTCATAAAATAGAAAAGTTTTATCAACTTATTTTTTAAATGGTGATTACGTATAATGATTTATACACTAGGCAGCAAGACACTGACCTTCTTAATGCTATTACGTTTTTTATAAAAGGTCTAGGTGAATATTTAAACATTCCGAAAGATGGGTGAAAACGACTCTAATACTATAAAATCGATTTTTATAATAATACGGGAGCTAAATAGCTACTTACGTCGTAGATATAATATTCCACGCACCGAATGAAAATGAAACAGAATAATAGTTAAATCAAACACGAGCATATATTTACGCAGGGTTTGAATCATTGACGACAAACGCCTGATCCATAATTTTTAAAAAATGAATGGGCCAGTAAAGTTATAAAAAGTAAGATTTCTTTAAGGAAACAAGAAAAAACACTGAATCCAATGGAATCATACAAATTTGCCCGTTTAAAAAAACACTCCTGCGTCCTCGAATCATCCCTTGGGCCAATGTCGGGGGATGAAACTTTTTCTTGTAAAATGCATCCGGGAATTGGTAAGGGAGTAAAATTTTGGATATTTAGGTTAGGTAAGTATTTATTGGATATAAGGTAAGTAATCTTAGATTTAAAAATAAGATTATGTCCCTAAGATAATCTGAAGATATAAAATTTAATTTGGTGGCTATTCCGGTAATTATACTAAGTAACTGTCTATTTGGTTTGTCCCTATATCTATTCCTAATAACAGGATTAACAGGTATAGGTAATTTATTTATCATAATCTCTATCATACTTCTATCTTTGTATACAATAATTCTATTGCTACTTAAAACACCAAGACATCATCGTCATGCAGTTTTTTTTAGTAAGTGAAGTGGGCATGTGATGGTGCACATGATATAACAAAGCAATATAACCGTTTCGTGCACGTGCTTTTAAAACTTTAACTGCCTTTTAGGTCTGCATATTTATCTCAGGAAAGCATAGCCAAAATTCTAGAGTTGTTAGTTACGTAAAATTTCCGTTTACAAGAGCCTATCTATACCCATCTTTACAAACTACCTTGTTTTCATAACGCAAAACAAGACCCTTTTTCCATTACCACACAACAAATCTAAATTACTATTTAAACAGCTCTTACCAATCATGTAGAAATGTAAGAAGAACTATGTCAACATTTAACAACAGCCGGCTTAGCATTATACGATAAAAATATAAAGGCCCCCATTTTAATACTCGTCACGTTTTAGTCATCATTGCAGTTTTTTCAGTTACGAAACGCGATCTATTGTTCTGCGGGCGAGCGACGCATAGCGTCTAGAGCGTTGAGACGCCTGTAGCTCCCATAATAACAATTTCAGACGTCTCCGCCACCACTGATACTACCCCCACCTCCCTAATAAAATCAATGGCTCACATCTGCCGGTAAAACAGATTTCTACTATTCTCTCCTTTAAAAAAAATATTAACATTAGACAGCAACTGTCAAATAAAACTACATATATTTATTTAGTAATTTAGATAATAGGTCGATAGCAGTGAGTCTATTGAAAGTACATTCACTAATGATAAACGTGAATGAATCCGTGTGACTGTTGTTAGAGGTCATTGTTCCTGTTGAGTCTGTTACAGAGGAAATAACCTGCAAACTTTATCTGCAAATTTTGTTTTCATAGCAATGACGTAAATAAGTGACGTGTTTTCCCAGTAACTTTAAAAAGGTAACTACTAAATACGTAAACAACTATAAAACAGTCATGTCCATATCCTGTGGCAATGTGAACAGTGATGCCTGTCAACAAGTGCTTGTCAGAACGTTAGGAAGCATATTACTATAGTTATATTCCCGTATACATTTGTATTTATGAGTATATTTTGAAACAGGCAGTTGGTACAATTCGTTCAAACAATTTCCTTGTTGTAGACGATACATGAAGATGACCCCTCCGGTTGAGGAAGTTCGGAAACGTTCACCGTCTGATTATATATTCGGAAAGGTCCTAGGCGAAGGGAGTTTTAGTACGGTTTATCTAGCCAAGGATGTTCACACGAATAGAGAATATGCAAGTAAGTGTTAGAATTGAATAACAAAGAAACAAGTTTTTATATGTTAGCGTGTTTTGATTGATATTATTGACAAAATTTATTGTTTTCAGTTAAAGTTTTAGAGAAGGCTCACATCACGAGAGAGAAAAAAACTGAGTACGTTATGAGAGAAAAAGAGGTCCTGCGTCTGCTCGGAGGTTCTTGCCAGTACTTTGTACACTTATACTGGACGTTTCAGGATGCCGAACGACTCTACTTCGTCCTGACGTACGCCAAGAACGGGGAGCTCCTGAAACAGATCGACAAACACGAGTGTTTCAATATTGAATGCACGAGATATTACACAGCCGAGCTGGTCCTCGCCTTGGAATATCTCCACGGTAAGGAGATTGTACACCGTGATTTGAAACCTGAGAATGTGCTCTTCGATGAAAACTGGCACATCCTCATAACAGACTTTGGTAGTGCCAAAATAGTGAAGGAAGAAACCGAAAGGTGCGATAATGAAAGTGATACGAATTTTCGTAAACGGCGTAACAGTTTCGTGGGAACAGCACAATTCGTGAGCCCGGAGATGCTGACGGACACGTCGTCCTCTTATGCCTCGGACCTGTGGGCGTTGGGCTGCATCGTCTACCAGATGGTGTCAGGTCTCATGCCGTTCCGGGGCGGCAGCGAATACTTGATATTCCAGAAGATTCTGAATTTGGAATACGAGTATCCGGAGGGATTCGACAAAATTGCTAAAGACTTGGTAGAGAAATTACTCGTTATAGTGCCTAATAAGAGGTTGGGGGCGATTGACGCTAAGCCTTACGTGAGTATAAGGGAACACGAACTCTTCAACGGGTTGAATTGGGTCAATCTGGGACCACCACCAATTATTTCCGACAGCATAAGCGAACACATAATTCCCGACCATCTAGAGCCCGGCTTGGACGAAGAGAAGGTTTCCAGGTTGCAGTTGGATTTGTTACCGCCGGCGCCGACGCCGTCCCGGAAAAAATCCCAGCCTGGCAGGAAGATCACGGATTTGAGCCCGGACGAGATCAAGGAGAGGCTCGACGAGCAAAAGACTAATCTCTATCACACGTTTGTTGGCGGGAACTTGATACTCAAGCAGGGTTTGGTCGACAAGAAGAAGGGGTTGTTCGCCAGGCGGCGGATGTTCCTGTTGACATTGGGGCCCCATCTGTATTATGTGGATCCCGTGACTATGGTCCTGAAGGGGGAGATACCGTGGAGCGGGGATCTCAGAGCCGAGGCGAAGAATTTCAAGATATTTTTTGTTTATACGGTAGGTTTTGTTTAACGGGAAAATTAAGGTTCGTATATTTCAAATTCCTATGGATGTTACTACCGGGTGTTGCAATTTTCCACTGACAAATTTCCATGGGTACTTTTTTGATTAAAAATATGCAAAAAGTGACAATTTCATTATTATTTCATTTGTTCTCATTTATTTTATATGCCCGTTTCAAGATAATCTGCTTAAATTTTGTTTAAATAAGTTTTATTTTTAATATTCAAAGAATTTATTTATTTATTGAAATTTATCAAATGCAAATCAAAACCAGTATAAAAATATATGTACTTAATAAAATTACAATAAAAGAAATACAGAAATACAAACAAAACCATGAATTTAAAAAAAAAAAATTAAAAAGGTTGTACAAATCATCTTTTGTAATAAACTCAAACTTGACATCACTGTAACTCTGCCATTTTTTGTTCGATTTTAAGAAACAAAAGATTATCGGTAACGTCTAGACTCACTATAATTTTTTTATTTAGTGCTTACCTTAATGAGCTATAATAATTCTTTTTAAATGATACAATATATTAATTATTACTCCATCTGTCACATATTTTTCTCTTGATCCTACGATAAATGAAACTATGCAAATTATTCGTTAATATAAGTTTGAGCTTTATAGCAGATTTGTTAAGTGTGCAATGAAAACAATCAAATCAGGTATAAATGTCATTTGAAATAAAAACTTATCATGTAGATGACAGCACATGTACATTGCCAGTCTTTTGTTTTCCAAAAACCAAACTTGTGAATTTTCCTCGAAATCGTTGTTGTGATAAGTTACTGGGATGTACAACATATTTAAAGAATAATCATTTTTTCAGTATTTTAACCATCATTACCGCTTTAATCATGATTATGGTTCCTTAAACGGTTTTGAACTGGTATTATCGAGTTTTGCACCCAGCAAATTATGTTTAATGCAACCGATACAAAATTTGCCCCGTAACACAAATATGAAATCTTGCAAATGATAATATTTGTGTCGAATATTAATACTTTTTGTATTAATATCATTTTTTTATTTGTTTAGGCCTATCCAGATACAAATTCCAACGAAATTTAATCAATTTCAGTTTGCATATAAGTCTTTCATGAGATAATATTTGGATAAAATTTAATATTGTCAGCTAAATTATTTGTATATAATTAATATTAATAATACATATGTTTGTCCATTCGTTGACAGATAAGATAGGTAGGTATATATGTTTTATGTGATAATAATGGAATATTATCATTTCATTAAAATGGACTAACACTCATAAACTTCAGTTTGTAAAGTCCAATAATTAATAAAATATATCGTCTTAAGCTTTAAATTCATCTGAGAGGGACACAAGTAATATTGCAAATGAATTTGAGACATTTATTACACCATCTTGATGCGTACTCTTCATTTCTAGACCAAAGAAACGAATTAAAATTAAAATTTTTTTGACAAATAATGCAAAGATCTGATTTAATTAAGCTATTCATCTTGTAACATGAACGTTAATAATTCTACATCTTCAGTGCAATTTTGAAGTACGACTACAAACAAGTTTTAAAAATAAATGACAATCGTTTAAAACAAAATGCATTAAAAAGGCGCGGAAAATTTGAAATATCAAAGATATAATGTTTGCATGGTTAATTCTAATTTGCTTTGTAAACATTATTATACGATTTATATGATAAAAATTAGCGAAATTATATTAGTTTTATTTATAAACGATAATAAAAAAGTTTATACTTACTTGTATTAAAAGCGTAACACCGTATAATTTAGGTGTTTTTATAATTAATATTTTATAAACTTGTATAATAATTTTAATTATTGTAATATTATAAATTTTTATTAAATTGTGAATGTTTCGTTCAGTTTTCATTGTTTCTTTGGTCTAGAACTGAAGAGTACGCGTCAAGATCGTGTATTAAATGCCTGTAAGAAGGCAACCGCTCTCTTACATACATGGCGGCGCACCCTTCTGAACGCTCAATCGCTATTTGTTTATAGCTTCAAATAACAGTGGAAAAAACAAATTTTCACACTGAAATTACTCATAATTTGTAGTATTTAACGTGAACTTTCAAACGCCGTCAGCAGAATTACAAAATACCTATTCAATCAAAAGTTATTAACAATTGAAAATCGCAAAAATTGCATTTTTCGAGTTTTTAATGGTGTTTATCTTGAAAAACTGCATTTAACAAAAAAATTACAAGACATTTTCTTCTTAAAATGGGTCAAATAACAAGAAAATACTTTTTATTTTGCCAAAAACTAAGATCTCAGTATTTTGCAAGTTTTTTTGTTAATAAAAAACTTATCGACATCCGGGCAAACTTCTACCCAAAAAATTCGTGTTCTGCAGCTCAAAAAACACTTGGGTAACTCCATCTACAGGACTAAAACGCAGACACTGAAAAATGTGACTTGATATTTATATCAAATACTTTTTAATTTATCAGCACAATAGTTTAATATAAGCGCTTTTTGAAAACCGTAAAGGTGTTAATGCGAGGACCAGCGATCCATTTTATGCAAAAAAAAATGAAAGACTGCTACATTTTAATTATGTTGTGATGTTAAACAGTTATTTATGTACCACCTTCAATTTTTTTTAAATCTATTCATTTCATTCAGATAGTTTTAAAAAATAGTTTACTTACAGCCTCTTAGTTGTTAACGAAGTTGTATTTCTTGCAGCCGAACAGGAAGTACTATCTAGAAGATCCCGAGGGCTATGCCCTAGAGTGGTGTAAGGCCATCGAGGACGTGAAGACACATTACTTCCCCGAGAAGTCATGAAAGTGGGATTAAATTCCCAAATCACTACCTACACTGAAATTGGCAACTTAGTTTCTCTATTTATTTATATTTTAAATTATTTATGTACTAGATTGTAATCATATTAATTATTTCATGTGCTAGTTTACTTTTTATTTATAAAATTACCTATTGTTTAAACAAAATATTCGATTAAAGTAGTCAATCTGGTGACTTTAGTTTTATTTCGTTTCGATGTTGGCAGCGCTTTAATTCAACATGGCGCTGGCTGAAAGTTATTGTGACATATGAGTGCTTTGATATAGATTTTTTTGGACAATTAAATTGACTTTTCTGCGTACGGAGTGGTGTTATTGGCCCGGGACACTACCCTAAACTATGTGTTAAAGAAATGCTGCCTAATTATTTAAGGTAAGGCATTTACGTGTGTTGTTTTTTTGTTACGTTTTGGAATATACCACCCACCCACTCCGATTTATCTGCCACATGATATTTTTGCTTACCAGATTTTCCACTCTGGATAAACATTTTCAATTTTTTTCCAAGTATATCCCTAAAAACGATTACAAATTTATAGGTGGAGTGGCTATTTTGCTTTATTACCGGCTTTTTGTCTGTTTAAATATTTGACAGTTCACTCGGTTCCCAGTTTGTTTATATAGTAGGTACACATAAACATTTTTCTTTTTGCAAAACCGGCTGGACGGCCGAACAATGGTAATGAAATATTTATTATCTTCTCGATGCGGCCAATTTTCTTGGCATATTTTTACACGACGCTAAATCAAAACGATTCTTTCAAATAGTATTATCAACTAATTAATATTGATAAATTTCATAAATAAAACATTTAATAGGTATTACAGAATAGCTATTTTTATTAGTAACCTGCTGTTACACCAACATATGTTTGGGTGTTTGTAAGCAAATCGTCGTAAGTTGACGATAAATAACTCAATCGCCTTTACATTTTTTATCTATAAATATTCAATTTCAGACAGATATACTAATTTGTTAGTTAAAGTCCTCGATAGAGTCATTGTACTTTTTCTTATTCTATTCTAATTTCGCATTTAAATAAAATTGCAACTTGCAAGTAAAAATAGTTCTAAATTTAATTAGTTCAATATCAATCACGCTAGATTAGGTTTCATTTGTTTATAAAGTTTGTACTTGACATTTTTTAACTCTGAATTACACATACCTACTTATTTTACTCTTATTTTTCTCTCATAAGGTTTGAAAAAGTGGCTGTTACTTGTAGGTTCCTTATCTCTCTTGTTAATGTATATTTTCATATTTTGATATGTGGTTAGTATTTATATTTGATGTTTGTTGATAGAAAAATCTATAAACTGGCACTGTTAGATTATCAATATTTTGACTGACCCAAGCCGTTATATGTTGCGCCTGGATGCAAAAGATGTCGCTCTTTGTCCCTTGCCCCAGGTTGTGGTTCTGAACTTCAAATAGCGACTATTTATAATATTTTTTAATCAAGATCAATCTATTCAATCGAATAGTAGATATAAATAAATATTTAACAGGTCATATCTTTCAAAATAAAACTGATAATTTAAATCTGTGTGCGTTGCGAAAGGTTTTTAGCTGTATGTAAGATTCTGGAATAAGTATAGATAAACAAAAAATTGTCAATATGTCCCGATAGCATTTAAAGGAATTAAACATTTGGTACTGTTTTAGGGTCGACTCATTAGTTTTTATTAATTGTTTTTAAAAAAATTTGATTATTAGGGTTAAGTATATTCCAGGTTGGTTTTTTTATGCTTATACATTATTTACATACCTATTACTGAAAACCGAACACCGTTTTTCTATTTTCATTTTTAAATTAAATGTAGCATACGAGAAAACAATCCTTGGTTTAGGTGAAGTTATTTAAGGAATTTCATCTCGTAATATATACTAAAAGTAAAACAAGCAAACTCTAAATCATGAAACATAACAAATATAATTTTATAGCAAACTCATAAAATCGTGGTTGACCAATTATTTCATACTAGGAAAGAGTTTTTATTAGTATCTATAATCGGTTACAAAGGCCTTAAGCCAATGGGATGGGAATTAGTTTATTTTGAAGTATATTTTGATGTATCCTGACATTTTTATAGAGGGGACACAGTAAATAAATATACAGGGTGTTGTAATTTGTAAACAAATGAACCGCGCTAACATATTTATTTGTATATTGACGCAGGCGAGTCTTTCCCCAGGAAAACTAGTCCATAACAGTTTAAAAATTTATTTACATGTTTGTTCTCTTGCGCTTGTGAAACTGAAATTTCCGATACACGTTTTCGCATAAACTTATAGAATAACACAATATTTTTTATTTTGAATTGTTTAGCTTTCATGAATCACGTATTTTTGTAACTTTTTAAGCAAGCACAAATGTAAAAGTTAGATTATTTATTAGGTGATCTTACTTAATACAAATTGGAATGAATTTAATAATCATTTGGGATGATTTCATTACGTTGTAAACATCGTTATAAAATGTATTTATTAACGTTCTGCTTGTAAGATCGCATTGAAGTTTTGAATGTACCAATCAAAATATTTATGTTACCTATATGGAAACATACAACAAACCTTTATTTTACAAGTTCCAGACTTACGTAATTATTTTCCATACTATATGATTTTTCCATATGGTGCGAGTTATTTGCGGGATAATGTGTTTCGGAAAATATAGTTAATACATTTTTTTTCAATGAGTATCACATAATATTCCCAAGTTTCACCCGTAAATATTATTTTTTAATTATTTAATCGCGGCAGATGTTTTGCCCTATCCATTCAAGTAAGTATGTGATTAAATAATATTATATTTCAGGAATTTTGCATGAAAAGTCGTTTTAGGTGGATTTCGGAAATTTTCGTCTACTTTCATCTACAATATTTTTAAATAATATTGTGGTATCATTTTCTATGATCTCTCAAACAAATTTAAGCATAGGATTTAACCTAATTCATCAAATAAAAAGTCTATAAAGCGAATGTGCATGAAACAATAGGAAAATTATGAGTAGCAACTATTTTTGGAATCGTAACGATAGGTAGTAAAAATACCACATAAACAGTATGTATGTAAAATGTAATTTCAAATCAAAACGGAATGCCATAAAACCATGTACAACTGTTAGTTGTATAGATTTAAAACGAATTCACCTAATAATTCCTTTTTTAAAATAATTTTATGGTTTCTGTCCTAAAAATAGGCATACAGAAGGTAACAGCGCTATGAAAAATTTAGGGTTTGATTTTTTTAGTTAACTTAAAAAACAAGAATAACCAGCACTAAAGGTTTTTGAACTGATATGAGTTCGGGAGGTGCGGCTCTTAAAGGGGTAGTACTCGGCTCACTTTCTCAGTTTTTTTTTCAGTCCTAAGTAGACGCGAAGGAAATACAATAAACGTTTCAAATAAAATTACAACTTTTAACTTAATCTCTCATAAATATCATTGAATTGCCACAAGAGAAATAAATAAGTTTAGGTGAAAATTTTACACCTGTCATTTTAAGCCAATTACAACTGTAACTTCGACAGTTGCCCATGGCAACCTTCAAATTTTTCGGAAATTTTTTTCCTCTTTTTTTTTTGACAGCTATAATATGGTTAAAAAATCAGTACCTATCCAGAATTTTGTTTTGTAATTATTATTTAAAAATAATAAATAGATACAAATAATTATTTACCAAATATTTGTTCCGAGATTTCTTCTATTAACGCTAAATGTTTTTGAAATTCTGGCTGGAACTCTTCTCTTCGCAACGGAGAGTAACGAGGAACATAATTAAGTATTACCTTTATTTTTCATTTCCATCAGATGTCTGTGTTTCATAAAATATATATGTAATAATTTGATGAAATTTTGTTCTGCTGAGCTCTGGTTTTACGTAAAAATGATGGGATATCTTCCTCCAAAATCTTTTCAATAGCTGCGAAAAGATTTTCTTGATGCGGACTGATTCCAGTTTTTTTCAGTAAATATGGCAAATACTTTAAATTTTTATGAGACATAAGAATTTTGGTGCAAGAATTACATATACTATAAGGTTTAAATTATTTTTTGGTTGTTCAGTGCCATGATTTAATTGTAAACAATTAGAAGCTACTGTCAACGTGACGTATAGCGAAGACGATTTTGACATCACAAGCCTAAGCCTACTTGATTGGAGTTATGGATTTTTTAAGAATCATGGATATATTGCCATAGATATCGGTTTTCCACAAAAACTTACTTTCCTTCTATTTTAGTAATACTAATTGAATTATACTGCAAACATAAATATCTGAATTCAAAAATTAAATGCCTTTTTTATTACTAAGGTGAATGTATTGTGCTGTTTTTTATGTTTAATAAGGATCATTAATAAACTGTCATAGACATCGCATTTCTACAAAAACTTACCTTCCTTCTATTTTAGTAATACTAAGTGAATTGTACTGCAAAGATAAATAAATATTTGAATTTAAAAATTAAATGCCTTTTTTATTACTAAAGTGCAAGGAATGTGTTTTTTATGTTTTAATAAGAATCTTTGATAAACTGCATTAGGCAACGCTTTTCTACAAAAACTTACTTTTCTTCTATTTTAGTGAATTGTGGTTGCAAAGTTAAATATTTAAATTCAAAAATTAAATGCCTTTTTTATTACTAAAGTGCAAGGAATGTGTTTTTTATGTTTTAATAAGAATCATTGATAAACTGCCATAGACATCACTTTTCTACAAAAACTTACTTTCCTTCTATTTTAGTAATACAAAGTGAATTGTGTTGCAAAGATAAATATTTAAATTCAAAAATTAAATGCCTTTTTTATTACTAAAGTAAAAGGAATGTGTTTTTTATGTTTTAATAAGAATCTTTGATAAACTGCCTTAGGCATCGCTTTTCTACAAAAACTTACTTTCCTTCTATTTTAGTAGATAATACTAAGTGAATTATTGCATTTGAATTAAAAAATTAAATGTCTCATTTATTACTAAAGTGAAAGGAACGTGTTGTTTTTTTGTTGTAATTTTCATTTCCAAAACGAGCCATTTTTGAATTTAAAAAACGCGTGAAATGCGATTAAATTATGTGACGTTTAAGAAGAAAAAAATATGTCATGCACCACAAAACAATGTCTACCCGTCAAACCAACTTTATTTTGGCGAAATAAGTTTCAAAATGAAACGTGTCAAATTTTTAAAATAAATGTTGGTTGTAAAATTTTCTTACCGAATCCCCCACGTCCTTGAATTTATGTCCGGAAATTTTTCCTCAATCAAACATTTTTCTAGAAAATGCGTTCCTTCGGAAAGATTTCCAGAAATAATTCAAGCACTAGGGAGATGAAGAAAACATGGCCAAAATCAGCATTTTAATTATTTCGTTGTTCCTAGTCTGCTTGATGGCCATTGAATATTTGCCATCTCAGACATTATAAGTTGGGTCCTGCGAGTAATAATTAATGTCTTAACTACGTCCGTCGGATGGGAGGCAATCAATTCAAATAAAACAAATACAAAAACCGTTAATATTCCTCGCTAAGTCCATCTACCAAAACAAATTTTATTGCGATCGCGGCCCGGTGATGAGCTGTGAACGTGCAGGCCCCACCCCGAAGACGCCGCCGCGACGCCTAGCGTCTCGGCAACCTTCGGCCGCGGCGTCGAGCCGTTTGCTCGTTTTTCCGTTCGCCTTTCAGTACGTCGCCGCAAGTGACCGCCGTCCGGTGCCCAGCGTCTCGCGCGCCACCTAGCATACCCAAAAAAAAAACATTTGTCTCGACCGGGAGATGTCTTGCTGGCTGTACAGGGTGGTGGCTGCCGGCGTGCTACAGGATGGTGGCGTATGAGCTTGCCAACTTCAGCAGCTAGACCATGCCCGTGAGCACGGGGTTACTCGGAGAACCTCGCGCTAAGCGCTGCAAACTTTGCGACGGTAACGACACCCCCCCGCCTCCCCCCAGTGTGTGTGTGTGTGTGTGTGTGTACATGTGCAGTGTTTCCGCCGCCCCTCCCCATGTTTAACCGTGTGGCTTTCGGTGGTTTGATGTTTGCTATTAACACGTTAAGCTAACTTACGAAACTGAGCTAGTACTAATTCGTGCAAGTCTGGGCACGAATACAACGGAAACAAAATCTGAAGTAAAAGCTTCAAACACTTACTCGAAGCTTGGCGGTTACACTGACATCGCTAGATGAAAACAGAAACTTGTATTTACATGTGAGGGGTTACACTGTAACATTAAACAGTTTGGATCGATTTGATGCGATTAATTTGTTAAGAATTCGTTATAATTTCATACGAATTCGCATTTCGTGTAACCATCACCCTTGACTATATACGCTCAGTCAAAGCCATCACCTAACGCACTGTAGTAATTCTAGTCTTCAGGCGAATGTTGTAAAGGATAATCGCAGGATTATAGCATGTCGGGGATTAGCTTAGAACTTGTAAGACTGGGTTGACAATAACATTTGACAAGGAGAAAAAATATAATAAACAAAGATTTACTACGAAAAGTTCTACATATTGTAGCTTTTGCTACATGACGATAGACATTTTTAAAATATTTTCCGATTGTTTACAAATTCTCTATTATTATTATTATTTGAACAAAAGTCGCGTTAATTAAAGTTTGATAAGCAACATAGTTAAATATAGGAAGAAAATAGTACAGTCTTAACAGTATTCAAGTATAATCTACGAACGAATTTGGACAACACTGTTAAATATGATTTCAACTTTTATATCTTCACATATTACTAACATTTGCAGTTATCAAATGTCAATAAATAAGAAAATGTAACGCCTTGTTTATTGCCATTAGTCTTGTACAATTATTCACAACCAAAAACAAAATTTAACACGTCTGTATATGGGAAAGCTAATTAATAAAAAAGCTTAAAAGCAACAGGTCCAACAAATAGTCAGATCTGTCAATATTTTCTACCATATCTAGAATTATTTATAACAGATGCTGCAGAGATCCAAATACGTGACAAATATATCTCTAAAACCATTTACATAAAGCTTTTTCTAATCTAATCCGTGCTGGATAAATATGATTGACTTTCATGTTTTAGTACTAGCCCTAATCTATGCCACTCCAACATTATGTATAACATGATTGAAATAGGTCAGTTAGTAAGGGCAAAAAGGATTAATAAAACTATAGCTTTTAACATACCATTAGGCATTTGTTTAATTGTTTTATAAATGTATTGTATTTTTATGAAAAAGTAATGTTACGTTTTACCAACCACAAATTAATATTAACACCAATTATTTCTGTTAAAGTTAATAAACTCGCAAAGTTATGGTAGGTGGTTTCATGTATTTTTGTGAACTCTTATGAAGGCTTATTAAGGTTCCAGAATATTTGAAATAATTTAAGAACCCGTTATTACTACCTAGACTTGGTCATTAGACATAAATTAAATACTAAACGTATTTTAATAATTTCCTTCACATAATTAGAACAATTAAAATAATTTATACTTAACTATACTTTTATATACATATAAATCGATATGAAAAGTTGGACCTCATCTAAAAAAATCGGCTAACCGTCTAGTTCTTTAAGTGAAAATTTAAATTTTAAAAATGTTTACAAAACTTTGCTGAAGTAATCATCCTTGAGATACGTGAGCTTAGCGCCATCCTTCAAGGATACCACAAGGTTGTTTCCTACGCTGTAGTCGGCTAAATAAAACCTGTACTGATTTTTCAATACCATGTGCCCACCATTGGAGGAATTCCAGATTTTTTTACGAAAAGTCATTAGCGATGATGTATGTCGTTCTATTATTTTACGTCCTCAAAGGAAACTTGTTGAATGCGGTGGTTTGATAAAAGTTTACGAGTCAGAACCCATTGATCATTTGAAAATTTATCATTCCTTTTTACTTGGCAAAATTCGAAAATGTTCATTATTGTTTGGTTATTCCAATGGGGATTAAATCTGTAAATTTAATAGGCCCTAGCAATGAAATATTGTTATACACAAATTTGAATACTGTAAAATCCTTAACTCTTTTGTTATTTAATTTTAATATTCTCTGCTTCTATCTTACCTTCTACCCCTGTTAACTTCTCATGTTGTCCTTGTATTTACTAAGATTGACCTATATTAAATCTGGAGCTGACGATTTTACACCTACTAACCCACACTACATGTAACACGTGCTATGTTTTATACTTGGTTGACAAATTTCTGACACACGACCTCGAATTGTATCTTTCATTCCACTATTTAACACAAACTGACAGTTTTTACATCTATTTCGATACATTGTGTTCAGTTTATAAATACGTACAACGCTGTTTATTTGTGAGAAACATTTTTGCTAGGTTTTTAGAAATAGAAAAAGGCAATGGAATTGGGAGCATACAAAGCTTATTGGAAAAGCAAACAAACATAGAAAGTAACACTTTTTCCTAAAATGATTGTTGTATTGCTTAAAATGTTATATTATTCTAATGCTCTTTGTTATGGTTCATGAACTTTAACCGCAAAATGTGCGTTTTACAAAAAAAAAATTGGAAATCGTTTGTCCAAATCTGAAAAAGTTATAAAGGTGTTCCAAAACACCATGTATATAAATGTTCCGAAAATATTGAAAGAATAAGTGTTACATTTTTGTACATCATGTATATTGGAAACTATTTTCTGCATTGTTGTTATTTGTGTGTTCTTTACCACTTATTTGCTGATCTGCTTTCATTCTTTCTTTGCGTATGAAGCAGTGCAGCTTAATACTTAAACGCATTGGAGATATTTTAATGCCAAGGCCTGTAACATTTTTTATTCCGGTAACCTGCGGATTTTTGTCGTGCCATACAATTACGTGCAACAGTCGACACCTCCACATTAACCCGCGATATCGAGTCGGTAGTCGGTGCATTTAGAGTCCAACAATACCGGTTGGTCACGCTGGCGTCTCTGGATGTATACAGCGTTGCCAGGTGAAGTTAATCCAATCGACCAGTCCGGTAATATTTAATTTATGATTCGTTTTTACGTTTACCGCAACCCCTCAACCCCTGAATATGTGGTGAAAAAATCAGGTCGATAGCTCTAATATCAGCTGTGATAAATAATTGTTAATTCGTTGGGAGAACATCTGTGACGTCACGCCACTCGACTGTGTGCCAAGTATGTGGGCTAACCTTTAACAAGTTGTATGACGTCACAACTTGCCTTTAATGCTCCGAATTATTTTGAGGGAGAAATTGTTGGAAAAAAAATCGGATTTTTTTCACATCAACTAACTACGATGTGCACCTTCTGAATTTCTTTAAGAAAGTTCCTCCCGTAATAGAAATGTAACACTTTAAAGTGAAAACTAAATGATATTTGATGTAAATGCTCATAAATAAACACAAATTTAAATAAAGTCTAGTTTCTTTATTCTTAAACGTGAAGAAAATCTCCACGTCCGGCAACGCTGGACGTATCTTAGGAGGTCTATTAATATCGCGGCATACATTCCCTAACCGTGTCCGACAAACTCGGGCTTAAATCCAACTGCTGCTTTCATATTACCTACGAATCGCGGAGAATTATTTATCTGAGGCTCCCAACTCAATTTCAATTACGTGCGTCGACATTTCAACATCTTTTAGACCGAATTTATTCTAATTAGGGCCCTGATTAGGCGATTCTTCACCGGGACGCGCGAGACGGCGACGGAATAATATTTACTGCAATTTGGATGGTTGCGTGTTTCTTTTCTGATATCTTGCTTGCTCGGTTTGTCTGATGAGAGTTAAATTATATTTGACGCCTTGAAATTCAGGCACTTTTGGTACCTAATTGGGCTTTCAATTTATGAAAATAACCCTTCCGGGGTTGAAAATAAAACTTTTCTGCTGTTCTGCCTGACATTTGGTTCAATATGTCTGTCATTTTCAGTCATTTCTATCACGAGGTTTGTTACCAGAACAATTAAAGGATATAAAAAAATTCTACATTTTTCGATGTGAAAAAAAGTTCTATTTTAAACATTTTCTATGCAATCAATAGCTGTTTTCATTAAAATGGACACCTGGTATACAACTCCTTTGCGGTGACCGGATTGTAATTCGTAATATGCATTGAAAACTATTAAAATTCTGCTCATAATCGCAGCTGACTGAGATCAAGGACTTACGTACGATTGCTTGTTACTCCGTAGCACGCTTTTATTTACCTCTAAAAGAGAAGCAAAAGAGCAATTCACTTCAGTTTACAAGATACATTATTAGTTCTTTATTTCAATTTTTCTTTCTATAAACGTGCTTTACCATAAGGGTATTTAACCTTTTCGAATCCCTTTGGTATTCCGTATGGAGTCCAGGTGACCCAAGGCAAACACTATTATTGGTTGTCGCTTTACGGATACTCCAGAACGTTATATGGGTTTCCCTTTGCCCTTCACGGATAGAATTTTATCGCAAAACCGAAATATCATCATCATCAATCATATGATGCTGACCTGGGGGAAGATATATAGGATGCGATTTATATAAATATAAAAAAACAAAGATTCTGTAGAATTTTAAGCGGTTGACGAGCCTGAGGTTATCTGAAGATGCTGTCGACCTTTAAAGAGAACTTTGTAAATAATAATCAAGTTTCAATAATTTAATTTTGCTTTTTGATTTTCGTAATTTCATTCAGTTTATATAAAGAATGATCAAAGACAGTATGTTTTGTGTTTAAAATTTATTTTATTCTTTGTGGGTTTTCTAATCAATATTAAACCCAACTTCACTTATAATTGGGTGATTTATATGTAGTACCTACACCGTTTAGATTAGAAAACAGTATATTAAAATTATATTGGAAGTGGAACATTATTAGAAGTCAGAAATTTCGTTGCCTCTTAATTTTTCATTTTTCTTAACATTTGTATACGTTTTAATTCGTTGTTTGTTTAAAAATTGTAAGATTTAGACAACATTTATGGGGTATTACTGTTATCTTGCATACTTGTTTTGGTTTATATTACATATTGAATGTTATAGTTTGTGACGTCTGAGAACTATAATTGTTATTCTTCGTGCGTGTAGGTAACAATGCATTTATGAGACTTATAAATATTTCTCCAAGTCTAATACATTATGGTTTTATTTTTTTTGTTTTATCAATTAATAGTAGATTAGGCATGAGATTCAAAAAATAATTTATTTCTGATCGTGGAGGAAATGTTCACAATTTTAATATTGAAAAGTTGTAGTGTAATTGTTGATGTTCATATTAATTCGTAGTGTAGTTATAATTTTATTTCACTTGACCTTTTCAAATTCATTTTCTACAGGAAAAAAAGCGGAATAAAAGGAAATACGACAAAGTTCTATAAGAAAAAACTTTCTTCTTGATTGCATCTAACTTTTCTGCCATATTTATTTGACGAAATTCGTCGAGGGTATATCTACATTTTTATTGCTTTTTAACATATTTTTTATTCTTCTACGAATAAGACTTTCTGAATCGCATATTATTCCATGTGTATTTCGGCAACTTTTAAAAGCACGTTTAAGCTAAACATGTTTTTTATTCTACTTAAAATAAAAACCCTAAGGGGACTTCTCTAACAATCAGCACGTGGATTACGTATAAGGACTTAACATACGAAAAACAACCATTGGGGCATTTAAATTCTCCAGTGTTGAATGTTATGTTGAAATAAATTTGACTTTGATATATCGACAATTAAAGTGTCTGGTATCCCAGATGATTACCATTCGATTTATTACAGTTATGTATAACATCTTATAGTAAGAACCGCATGATTTTTTAAATACATTTCAAACTTTTTGATCCAGGTCCAGTAGGTAGATACTTGTCAACATCTGTTCGCACTTTAATCTTAAGTCGTTCGAAAATAATCGTTTTAGAGAGATTTTTTTCAGCGGTATTATTTAGACTGTGTTTTCAGATATGTTTTTTTCGGTTGGCAAGGAAAACGCGTGCTGAACCTTGGATTTTATTCTATTATGAACGTTTTTTTATTGTCGCTAAAAATAACGCATATGTTGAAAAAAAAGTCTTGTTGTCACCAATTACCACTGCGGCTAAAAGTAAATGTTTAATAATTAAATTTTCAGGGTATTTGTAATATAATTGTGGAGATGAATAAACAAACATCTATTTTTACTACTGAAATTACTTGTTGACAAGTTGACGTTTGTTTACGTTGACATAATTACAGTCATTTGTTTAATCGTGTTAAAGCGTCTTGTCTTTTTGTCTGAAATATAAAAAGTGCACCAGAATTAACGTCTCTGATTTAAGTAACAATTTTTTTGTATTATAAACAGTGGTGTGCCATCTCTCGAGAAAATTCAGTAACAAAACCTAGACGTGTACGTATTTATGTGATGGTGTTCAGACTCGGGAAATCCCGTGACGAAAAGTTTACGAGTTGGTCGGCTGTGTTAGCAAATCTGTGTCTTTACGGGAAAATATCGTTAGCAGATTTTATAAAAATAAAAATAATCAAATGATTCTGTGATGCTTTGTTTGTTTTTACACGCCTTGGAATGACTAAACAAGTTCAAAAAATATATTTTATCCGTTGTCTTTTTCACATTCTTCGAGGATATTTCAAAATTAAATCCAGAGTATATTTAGTGGTGTTTAAAGTAAATATAATAAAAATTAATTTAGAAATATGTTCGTTCGCTTGTGTATTTGGTACTTATACATGTTTTTAACTAGCGGTATTGTGAGAAACAACTACTCTGCGAACTAAAGGCATCGAACTACACCCGCGATATGTAGTAAACAGCTAAGCTCGATCGCGTCCTTTCACTTTTACTTTTCACTTACTCATACGGCTTGTTTCATACGAAGACACTGAACCGGTTAAAGGTAGGGATTTTCAGCATAATTGGATACATTTTGGAAGCGGTAGAACCCGGAACTATTTCTGGGTGGTCTGACAAAGGGCAAACGGTTTTATCAATTACTTGAAAACAAAGACAGCTCTATGATTGAATAGCAACTAGCAGCAATGGAATTATAGCGGTGTTGAAGCTTTCCCGGGATAGCTTCTGTGAAGTTGCTTCCGGAAGTTGGAGACTACAGTAATACCTTGAATTCATAGAACCGGCTCATTTAGCATATTTTTTTTTTTAATTCAAATTCAGGAAGTATACGTAGTAGTTAGTTAATACCTCAAATTTCTTTTCAACAATCTCTTCTTCGAAGTAATTAATGAAAACAGACTGCGAGAAGAAGTAAATCTGCACTACTATCTTATTTTTGGCAGAAGTTTTCCGCTAAATCTTGGCATTTCGTAGTCTCGGTCTTGCAAAACACGAAGGACTCGCGATATAACCCATGATTAATTCTTTTTCAGAAAGTTGTGGCACTGTCCCAACTAAACAAGTGTATATTTAGGAATATATGAAAAATAAGTAACTACTCAGGTCACGTAGAAAATGTCGACACGACACAGTGATCGATATAAAATATGACAACGCATTTCCCAACACATATCGATCACCCTGTACGCAAGCCTACTTTATAAAACGAATTAATTACGGTAATGGTAAATATGGCGCATAATCTCTAATTTGTCATCTCCTAGGAGTATACAAAAATACCGCCCAGCTAATTAATTACACTTGTTTCGGTATGAATGCACCTCATTTTTATCATCTGAATGATCGTCCTTTGTGCGATTTCTGTCGTTCAATGCTTAAGACAATAGGGAGCTGGGACTGCATTACGGATCTTTTGTGTTTAGACATTAATCTGAAATATGACGGAGCAGACATTTCTGAAACAGAATCGATAGTTTCAGGTCTGGCACCATTGTTCTCGGAGTGGAAGCTTGATTGGGGAATACAATTTGTAATTATTCCACTAATCCTTGGATAGTGTAGATTTTATGTGATATACTCGGTATCACTGCCTATACAGACGCATCGCCCATTCGAATACACCTCTTTGCCTTTAGTTTCATTGAAAAGAGAGGAGAAATCAACAACATACCATTTTCACTTTTAGGAGCTCAAAATGACCTAAAATTCTCGTGAGAGAAATGTTGAATAATTATGTCTTATCTAAAATACATTGGTCGTTTCTATTATGGAAGTGACGTAACCGTTTATTCTCAACTACGAGTAGTACTGCATACTACGCCGGTCCTTGACCAGCTTAAATTCAAATCGACAGAATCCAAGTTCAAAGGAATATAATAAATGAGGATAATAAATTTATCGACAGCTTTCAGTGCATATTAGAACTGGGAGGATATTGGTGCGCTTCAAAGAAATAAGTTTACTGAAAATCGTAACGAGAACTGTCGTTTCTCGAAAATGAAGGCGATTTGTTAGAATATTTGCATGAGAAATTCATAGGAAGTTCATTTTATCGGAGAAATTTAACCTAAAACTGCTGATATCAAGTCGAGAGAAATATTTCATTTGATTATTCCAAAATGTATTTATAACACTTTGACATTTTCTCTCTCTGGAATCCCTACTCTCTCATATTCGCCTGTTGTAGTCGAGCGTGTGGAAATCTGACGTTGCTTATCATTTTCTGCATTACGTGTATAGCCTTGCTATTAATAGAATGTTTCGTATTCGCCAAATATTTAAAATTCTTTCTTGCACCGGAGCATAAATAAACTTGTAATAATTACATACGCTCCCCCGAAGAGCGATTAGTGATGTTAGGGTTAATGATAACGTAAAGAACAGCGAAAGCAGAATAGAAATATAGCACCGAAAATTTTCCCTATTTTATGTCCTGAAAAAAATTGGAAGACGACACCAACCCCCAAAATGTCATGTCATGTATTTTTATTTTAGTTTATTCAAAAGTAGAAGGCGCATTAATCTTTATTAAAGTTATAAATGTTTTATTTCTAAAAGATCACCACAATACCCGCCTGAATATAAACGTCTAAAGAGGACGAATGGAGACATAATTTGGCAGACATCTGACATATTGTTGCACAAAGTATTTGGTTGAAGTGTGCTGAAGTTTATATAAAGATTTATTTTGATGTTTTTGTCTCGGATATTTGAATTTGAGTGTTTGTGGCGTGAGCTTGTTTATTTGGTTCTTGAAACAGTGAAGAGGCTGGATGTTACAAAACAATTTGTTATATGTCACAAAATAAGAGATTCACAAAAGTATCGAATATATTCGTATGATGCATGTTTACAATACAATTATTTCGCGGTATGTTGGTTATTCTTCGATGTTTAGTTGAAAAAGGGTTAAATCATAGTTGGTATTCTTGTATGCTCTGATTCGTGAGCCCGACAGATGTTTTTAGTATTTGGCAGTGATATGAAATTGTTTATCAGATTCTGCAGTTACTATTTCGGCGCTTATATCGCATAGTTATTGTTGGCGCCTCATTAAAAACTCATTTGTAAGCATAACAGATTCAGTATTTTTTTCGTGTAAAATAAACGAATATTCGAAAATAAATAATATTCCCATCTAACTTTTTCAGCGGCGCAGTATACGCGGTGTATAATAATTATTCGCGAAATTCAATTCCATATTGTTGACGACAGCCCAATCAGTTTTATATTGTTTACGTGGAGGATCTCGGATACGCCAGAATTTTTAAATTACGAACCGCTGAAAATCCCAATTGGCTGCTAATTTTTGTTATTTGATTGTTGGCGCGATAGTTGAACGCATATGTTGTACTTTTATAAGAATCGTTTCAATAACGTCGTCCAAAACGTAGATCAGGTTTACGAACAACGACGAATAATACGAGAACCCAAATATATTATAATTTAGTACAAGCAACTGGTATGACTTTTCGATCTCTTTCTAATCCCAAATGGCAGAAAGAGAATGAAAGTAAAATAATTACTGGTTACACTGGACTTACCCTAAACCGTACGTGAGTTGTTGAAATAAAGTGTTGTCCTTGTTATGCAATATAGAGGACCATTATACATAAAGGAATAGTGGTTTATTGTTTACTATTCTAAAAAATAATTTTCAATCCAGATTTGCTTTTGAAATAGTACTTGATTTGCCTTTTATGCCACTAACAAATCCGCCAGCAGCAAACTATTGTTTTATTTGGATTAACTAATACAATATCCAACCAAACTTGCTCCTCGCTGCAATATTAACGATTCATTTTTTTTTGTTCCAGGTGAGTCTACTTATATGTCGAATGTTACTTCTTCGGTGAGTATACACTTTCAAGGTAGTTATTTTCACATGGTTGATTTTTCTTACACGACGGACATCGGTATTTATTTGTTTATTTGCTTTTATTACCCAACGTTAACTTCATATAATTGTCTTCTCGTCGAATAAACACCAGTTCTACTGCTGCCTTTAAAGGAATGTAATGACCACGATTATAAATTATACATTCAACACGGGAAAAATTATTTGAATCGTAAATTCACGGCTGGCTTTCGCCTAAATTTGATGCAAAATCATTGAACGGGGTGTCACGAGGAGGTTTTCCTTTTAGTGTTTGTATGAAACCTCATCAGAAAATGCGATGCCTCTTCAGCGTTTTGTTGGCATTCGCCGTAGATTAACGACATATGACTGAACTTAGCCTCCAAACGGCACTAACACATCTGATAAAGCTTTGCAAGTTGCGTGAATAACAATGTTCTTGTTCAGTTTCTACGAACACAAGTAAATACGAAAATTTCGCTTTCAAAGACACTCGAATAACCATATTTTAATTATCAAGGAACAGAATGTCCAAAACATAACAAAATGATTAGGTAACAGCTTTGTATAGTCTTAAAAGTAAATACATAAATCCTTTAGTATTTCCCGTTTTGTTCTGCGGTTTTATGGACGTTTAAAATTAACATAAACATATTTCACTCTGCTGTTTTTTTTCCTTTGGCCTCTCTACGTGATTTTTTTATTCTATTTTGTCACATCAACAAGATTGGCGTAGGACGCAAGGTCGGGCAAGTATAGGTAACGTTACGCGTTGCTTTGGGTAATTATTTCGCATAATGCCGCATATCTGTCTTTATTGAACCGTATAGGAAAGCAGCCTTACTCTTTTTTTGACGCGGTTGACTAACGAAAATTATAAATAGACATTATTTACAGAAATAGCATCATTCAAAATTCCCGTTGTACCGAAATAGAAGCTTTTAGAGATGGAGATAAAAATTCAGTACAATTTTTTAATGTTTTCATATTTAAATTTGTCTCTTTGTTAATTGTCCCACTGTTAGATGATAAATTTCGGTGTAAGCCTTATACTACTGAGGCCAACACATTTTCCTCCACCTTCGTATCGTCTATTTTCAAATGGGAAGGTGTTTTGAAAAATTATGTTATTCCTACTTGTTACGTTAATAACTCAATATTTCTCTGTGTGATTTTAAATATAACTATTTTAGTAATAAACAAGCACGTTAAAAATACAAGGTGTGAGTCATTTTAACGAAAATGCGAAAATAGACTTTAAATATTTTATTGTCGTACGTACTTTAGGCGTGGGAAAAATCATCGCGTAACATTTTTCGTAACATTTATTAACGCAAATAGAAATATTCATTCATCAAAATAATTTCATATAATTATTTTTCTAATAACAGTTCTTGAGACAGAGTGAGCAGTGAATCGAAAATTATCCAGATTATCCTTGGACAGGAGCCTACCACGTTATTTTACAATAAGCTATTTGTAAACTTCGCATTTTTTCATAGAAATGAGATTTCATGAAAAACTAATGAATTTTGGTATAGGAGCAGGTATAGCAAAGTTGTAGAGAATTTAATTCTGCATCTCATGGTATGAAAATATACAGGGCGTTGTATTTAAAAAAATCGAGATTTTTCAATTTTTCAATTGGCAATTTTGAAATGATATTTTGGCCACCCTGTATAACGCAGGCCAGTTTTTGGAGCGTGATTCGGAAGAGTCATCCTTACTAAACATCTGATAAAAAAATGGGCTTAGTAGCTATTAGTATAACCTGTCAGTAACAGAAAATGTAAGCAGCCAATATCGACTAGAAAAACCTTTCAAGCGAGGTATCTCAAAAACTGTGAATATTCGAATAAAACTATTCTACACAAAGTACCCTTTATATTTGATGTAGAATCCGAAAAAAATATAAAAAATGTGTGTTTCCATTTAAAAAACCAAAGTTGGTATCTGTCCAGGAAAAGTGGAACACCCTGTATAGTTGAATATATTTTTAATTTGTACATTCCGAGAAATGTGGCAACACAGTAAAAAGAAAAATCCATATATTCCTCATTTTAAATAGATATTGGACTTTCCCGCACTAGTGGGACACGCTGTACCTATATATCTCGTCTTGATGCAGTATTATTTGAGTCACACGAAAATTATTTTTTTATAACTCTTAAATTTCCCCGGGAGCAGCATTTCTCTCTGCGGATGCTTAATTTTCGCGAGCGCAAAAGCCTTAAATTCTCAAATGCGGCTTTAATGAGACAGAGAAAAATAATTTCATATAATTAAAATCCTCGTTTAATTTGATTTTCGTTGCTTCGACCAACTTTTATGAGATGCAATACCTACACTTGCGGATTCACATTTATGTTAAATATTAACGGCAATCTTTAAATAAACGCTTTAAATTTCAATATTATTTAGATATGCCGGATTTACGTTCTAAGAACGACAAGAAGGTGTCTTCCTTTTCGTCTCTGGCACTTCACCAATTCTTTTGCTTTCCAGTCGCTAAATTGTCACTCTTGAAATATTGTCGATCTGTTCTAGTTTTTTTTTTTAAATTGAAAAATGTCATCCGTCGCCGTTTGGATTGACTTGAACGTTTCGAACCAAATTTTTTAACACGATATATCCGGGAAGCTTGTAAAGCACATAATTTTGAGTTATTTGATAATTAATATTCAGTTAGACGCATTTCCTTGATTTTTTTTATAATATTTATTAACTTACTTTCATCTAGAATATTTCTGTTATCACCTAACAAAACTACTACTAATAGATTTGCTTCCAATTATTTCTGGTTACGTTACGCGAGTTATTTTTTACTCTATTTTAAATGTTTTGAGATAATTCAAATTCAAAAATTTTATCAAATGAAGTAAAGACAAGAAATGGGTGTGCAACTGCTGATGTTGCGGTAAACAACAGCTGGAAATAAATAATTATCCAAAATAAAAACGAATTTTGTTAGCGTTAATCATGACTCTAAGGTAGTGACGAATAAGTTTGGATTTATTTGTCCGCGGTTTTCGCGCTTTAAAACATGAAACACGGAGGTAGTTGTCTACTTTTAGCCAAAAAAAATTACAGGCGCGATTACTAAAGTAGCACTAAAACGTCTAAAAATACCCCAGTGAGTAAAGATCCAAAATGTGCAACGTGGAGCGCTTAACGCGTGAATCACTTATAGATAATATCGGCAATGAATCCTCGGCTCCCTTTTTATAAACTAACGAAAAGCATATTTGGAGGAAAACCTCAAGGAGGTGACAGATAGTCAGCCCGATTTAATTCTCGGGCGTAATAAGTTTTCTTTGGACGCCGTCCAAATGTCTGGAAATAAGGATTGACATTAAAGAAAAAGCATTACCATTTCCTCTCCTTGTCGCTCGCAAGGCCCGCCTGGATGTAAATCAGATATTTTAAACAACTTTGGCATTACTAGTAAACCGTCTAATGGTTACAATTACTTACAGGTAGGTATGCGTTATTTCGGGATCCTGATCGGAACAAATACACGTTACGTAATTTTTATGCCGCGAATTGCATGCTCGGGGGGCCTAAGATGCGTCTCTAAAAGAAAACGAATGGCCCGATGTTATTCGCTTAATGCAGATTTTAATCGGTGTTTAGATTGAGTTTGATTTATTAACTCCGCAATACACTCTCCTTCATGGATCCCGTTGAGAGAGAGTTTCTGTTTCGAATTGTCGACTGTAGGTATTTCCAGTGGCGGCGCGTGAGCATTGATTGAATGTGTTCTGCTTAGGGTTGTTACATTTGTTGAATTGAATTCCGGGATATTAAGTGCCCGGAGTCTCTAAATGGCGCCGCAGGCTAAAAATTTTAAAATTTTCAAGGTCACGCGTTTTCCTGGCACTTCTGAATTTCAAGGAACAATGAATTTATAAAAAAAATACAGATTTTCACAATAATGATTTTTGAAATTGATACCTTTTTGAAATATCCATTTACGAATTACCTACTGATGGTATAATAATTTGGAATAAACTAAATATATTTTATTAAATTATTGAATATTGTTTATAAAAAAAAAATCGTTTGTGAAATTTACCAACGATTCAACGAATTTTAATTTTCCTCGGCGTGTTATGATTTTTTCTTTATCTTTTTTTATATATATATGTACATTATATTATATTCCGGGAGTTATACGTGCAAATCCGAAATCCGGGACCATACAGCTAATTCCCGGTACAATCACAGAAAATCCCGGTCATACCAATGTGGCTAGATGTTCTTTTAAAATGTCGTCAAGATCTACACTAAAATTTATGAGTCCACGAAACACATCAGGGTTGTCCGAATTTTCTGTCTCGTCGTGTCCGAGAAGTGCTAATTCGAAAGCTCCGCAAAATTTTATGCAATCTATGATTTTAAATAATACATTACGATTTTTCATTACCTGTTCATATGTTTCCGTATATTATCCCAATATGCAGAATCTAACTGACTTCTTATGTTTATTTTACCTAAAGACGTAATGACTTAAATCTTTCACACTGTATATTGTCCATGCTTTATCCCCACCGAAAAGTAAGCACGGAAAACAATACAGTGAATATTTTAAATCACACCCGCACACCCACTCTGCTTTTGTGTATACATTATTGTTTTTTTATAACTTTTACTTCTTTTATTTTTAGTTTATCCTCATAAGGCAGAGAACCAAACAAAGTTTTTTTTTAAACGAAACGCTATTCATTTTAATAACTATAATATCCGTAGATGCCTAAACGAAAATATTCACACGTGCCGCTCACGGAAATAAACCACCACATACCAAGTACGAAATATTACTGCATTTACTACAGAGTGCAGACTGCAGCGCTGTGACTATTGCAGCCGCAAAAGCCCCTATCTCCGTGTACTGGGTCACATGCCTGATCAGCCAATAAAAACAAAGGACGCATATAATTGTCCGCTGTCCACACATTGTGTATATGAGGTTGCATATATTAAGGAGCGTAGCTCGCGTCGCAATAAATAATAATATAAGCTCCTAGATTTATTTTAGCGCGAGTACATTTGGATTCTTTAAATATTTTGTTGACATTTAATATGATTATATACATAAAATTTTATGTGTTCTGCAGCTCCGCAGCTCTTATGGTAAAACCGCCACTGGGTATTTCTGAAATGCATATTTTTTTTAAGAAAATATAATTTCTGACTAATCCTTGCCGGTTTTCGAATGGATACTTCGTAAATTATAGTAAAAAATGGCTGGATTTTATTAACAGGTAATTTATCATTCTCTTTCGCAAAGCCTTCTGGGCAATTCAATTTTGGTAAATAGTTCGGTCAAATTAGTAATAAAAATAGTGGTCAAATAACGAAAATTCCGACAGAGCTAAATTTTGGTGGAGACTTTGGGTACACCATTAGAAATAAAGTGTCAAAAGTCCCCATCGATCCCATGTGTGCTAAAAAAAGTTATTCGGGGTCAAAAGTCAAAATTTGAGGTTTTTTGAATTTTTTTCGAAAACGGTAAGTTTTATCAAAAAAGTAGTTCTGACAAAAATTATAGATCTGAAAATTATCTACAAAAATGGTCCTTCTACTTTTTTTTCTAAGAACCACCATTCCTGAAATATCGCGATTCTAAAAGTTGAAGGAGTCAGGCACTTAATGCAAGTAAAAATGCCTATTTGTGTCTCTTGTATGTATAAACTATACCATTCTGAGAATGTACACTCAAAAGAAACCCAGTCCCTTAGTCAAAATGACGCAGATGTCCTTATAATTGAAACAGCAATAGAACAATTTATTTTTTGATAAAACATGGGGACTTTTGACACTTTATTTCTAATGGTGTACCCAAGGTCTCCATAATTATAGCAGTCTTGTGTAGGAAGATCTCAATTTGTTTTATGCAAATATGAACTATATTTGAACAACTTCGCCGCGAACAATTTTAACTTCCTTCTGGAGGCGAGGCAGGTTCGATGGGCGTAATTCTGCCTGATTTATAAGCCGAACCTGAAAATATTTTTACCGCTGGTTTAACTAGGTCTTACTCTACTTGCGTCCCACTTCTTTTTTGCCGGTTGATGAACTTGGCGGAAGTACTATATGCATTTGGCACCCCTCTCGAATGTCTTTGAGCGTTATTATTACGCGTACTAAATTATATTTAATTGATCGAAGACAATGCGTTATGTAATTTAATTTATCCTTTTGTTGAAGATTTTTTCGCATAAAAAATGAATGTCACCATAACATTTTACTGAATCATGATCATCTGAAACGATTATCTCATCTTTACAATTAGAATGAGATTCATGGCATCAAAATTCATGAGTGGATTTGGAGAAAATTTTGTTTACAAGTTACTATTCGCGGTAAACTTTTACTATGACGTGACTCATACGTTAAAACAAATAAAATTCAAATAACAAAACATTTACGTCTTGCAAACAAACAATGTAAAATTATTATGCAAAAATGACGGTTAGAGATTGTCTCTTGCTAATGCCATCGCTGTCCTATCGATTTGGATTACTATTCCAACGTTCCCAATAAGTTAATTTGTAGTTCTCAAATAGTCTGGCCACAAACAAGTGTGTCCCAAAAAACTAAATCTCTGTTAACTATTCTTTTTTTAACGCACATTATGGAGAATAGCATGTGGGTCAAACGTTTCTAAAAATAATTTCCACTTTACTAGGTAAGTTCTATTCGTTAGTGCTAGTACCGATTTTCATTTACTTTTACGTAACCGAATTATGTATGTATCTAAAAAAAGCGTAGATCTAACTTAAACAACAAACAAACCAAGTAAAATGTCGACCATTATCTTATCTGTATTTCTAATTCGCAGTGCAGTAATATATCATTTTTCTAGACTGGTATATTAACGTCATAAATCTGCAATTTGAAAATAATTTATCTAGACATTTTTAAGTTTTAGTTGCTCATCCAGAATCCAGATATTACCTGTAAAAGATGATTTAGACAGTATAGAATAGAGACGAGTCCTCGACTGTCGACCAATTAGCGTACATTTTGGAAGATTATGCTTTCAATGTAAACAGAAAAGCCAGCACCCCATCATTAACCAGCGATTTTTAGTGAAAACTACTTCCTCACATTTTTATATTTTGTGAAACTTTGGAAAAAATTTTAAAAAAAAACAGCATTTTATAACACTGTTCCTTATACCTATACAATACACAACTTCTGGCCCTATGATATATAAAGCTCCGACAGTCGTAGTTTTTTTTTGTCCCATCGCTGATACGAAAATAAGTCATATTGCTATTAAACCGTACAAACAAAATATTAATAGCTACCTGTACCACAGCCAAGGATGAACGTGTACATTTATATTCAAGAATGCTTTGAAACCTTCACATTTATCAAAACACGAAAATCTACAGATACAGCTAGTGCAGTTCTGCGAGAATAACTATATGTTTTCAATCGACAGCGGCTTTGTCATCGAGCGTGCTGCCGGGAAAATAAATTTTGCAATTGCGACGGCCTTTAAAGATTCAGCGTGTATATAATAAGTATTCCTGAAGTACGCCCAGATTTTCTTAAATTAGTTTTACATACAAATTTTCATTGTTAAGCATTATGACTTTCTAAAAAAAAATCGTTTGGAAATGTAGACCTCTTATATCCTGGAATAATTATTATTCCAATCGAATCCTGCTAGCACGTCTATATGGCACTTTAAAATATACAAATACAGATTCTCCATTAGATCTGGCAATTTTAAAATGTGATTTGGTGTGGTCTTTTATTTTGTATTATTGATATTAGCTTTCGAAGGATCCGTCTTCAATGGGACACCCTGTGTATATATTTTTAAATCTCATATTTCATTTAGGTTAAACGTTAATATTTATTGATTTACTGTGCTGGGTTATTCAAAGCAATTTCTCTACCCTGTCAGATAATAATTTAAATATCTAATAACGACCTGTCAAAAAAATTAAATTAAATCTTGTTTTTTGTCTTGAAAAAAAAAGTGCTACCGTTTGAAATCCATTGTCTGTCAATATGGGGGGCAAGGATAATCATTCTATCTTTTGCGTTTATCGGAATATAAATCATTGCAACTTCAAAGTAGTATTTATTTTATAAAATTTTCTCGAACTGCACATTTAGAATATCTATTTTGGTGCTCTCAATTTAAGTTCTATTTATTTATGCAACATTACTCTTTTTTAACGTTTATATGAGCAATCGTGAAAAAATTTTCACGCCGTCTCGGATACACAGTGGTGTGTGTTCGATTTTTCGGCGACTTGACCTAAAAACCAAAAAAAAAACAAGAATTGTTTTTCTTCAGAAGTACATATACATATCTGTTTTTTTTTTTGTGAAGGAGAATTGTCTTATTATTGGGATGTCCATTAAATAATTTCTAGCACATTAAATATACAGGGTGGTCCGAGGTAATGGGTAGATTTCCCAAGTAAATATTGCGATTAAGCCGAACTTACCTTAGTCCAAAAGTTGATAGTTAAAGAGATACAGGGTGTTAAATGTAAAATATTATTTCAGTTTTCTTTAATTTATTCCTTAACAAATGCAAATATCCTCACAAAATTTTCAGGATTGGAGTTCTTTGAGTAGAGGAATTGAAATCTGTATACATTTTGGTTAAAGTTCATGGAGGGCGCTAGCTGCAGTAGATTGAATGTGTTAAACCGACATAACTTTTTTGTACTTTAACGTATCTCATCTTTGGTAAGAAATTCTTATTTTTCAACTTTTGTACACAAAAAAGGTATACTTTATTAAAGTAGCTATCTCGCACCGTTTTCGAGATATTTGGCTTTGAAACTTCCAATGCTGTTGCAATAAATTACAATTAAGTACCTACAGGCATTATTAATTTAGTTAATTTAATTAAAATTACATCTTAGCTTACAATTTAAATTGTATACTCGTATACATAAATGTGAGATAGAATGCCGAGGTTTTCGTTATATGAAATCAGTTGTTTATGGAGAAACTATAAACACTTGAGAATAACTTTAGTAGCAAGTTTTAAATGCTGCAAAGTCATTTCGCATTAAGGATTTAGACTTTAAAATAAGACAATCTTTTAATAAACGTGTTGATAAATAAATGTATTGAAGTTAAAGGTGGACATTTTGAGCAATTATTGTCAAAAAGGCATATTTTTTACTAATGTTTACTATTTTCCTGTTCATTACAATTTTTGATTCATAATAAACCCTTGTTTTTGGCGTTTCTAAATTATTTTAATTATTTCAACTATTAGCATTGGAAGTTTAAAAGCCAGATATCTAGGAAACGGTACCAGAGCTACTTTCATAAAGTCTAACTTTTTTGTGTAAAAATAGTTGGAAAATAAGAATTTGATACCAAAGATGAGATACCTTAAAGTATAAAAAAGTTATGTCGTTTCCAACACCTTCAATCTACGTCAGCTGGCGCCCTCTATGAACTATACCCAAAATGTGAACAAATTTCAATTCTATCCAAAGAACCCCAAACCCCAAACTTTTGTGTAGATATTTGCATTTATTAAGAAATAAGTGAAAATAAACTAAAATAATATTTTACATTTAACACCCTGTATCTCTTTAACTATCAACTTTTGGACTAAGGTAAGTTCGCCTAAATCGCAATATATTTGCTTCGGGAATCTACCCATGAATTTGAATTGAAAGAAATTATCGAAATATATACTATCAACTTCTGTCTAAGGACGTGAGTATATGAGCAGTGACTTATGAGCTAGTGAACTTTAATTTACTAACTTTTGTCGTAAAAAACATTATTTCTTTCATTTTAACGGTACACCCAACTGGAGTTGGGCATACTCTTTGCTATTTTGCAAATAAATGTTATGTCATTTTGTCGTTCTTCAAGCTCGTTCGATTCGTTGTGTAGTATCTTTGCGGGGTTATTTTTGTTCCATTATAAACCGTTCTAATAATAAAAAAAATCGCCGTTTATTCACGGTCAACAAATTCATACGTTATTCGCCCACCTAAAAAATTTCTGCCGAAATCTGAAGTACGCGCATTAAAATAAAACAAGTGAAACTAGCCAATTATATTTTTTACGGCCGCCGGAACGGTCCTCAATCTCAGCCATCTCTCCTGCTATGTCACGCGATTTATTATTTAATGAATGGCATTTGTCGGCGCTTATTCCGGCGGCCGTGTGGGAGAGAAAGTCACAAATGATGCCCAAGGGATTCATGAATGGTGTTATGTAACGCCGAAAAATATTTATATCCCATTTTTTTTTTCAAAATAAATCCCAAAAATAAAAATGTGCCGAAAAAAAAAAAAACATTTGTGTCGCGAGAGATTTCCGCTCTATTCTAAAATTAACAAAATTATAGCTAACGATAAGTTAGATGATTAAGGTGTGTCGAAAAAATGTACATTTAAGAGAGTGCTGCTTCAGTATATGAAAAACGGAGTGACTCACATTAAAAATAAGCTTTTATACCTTGTGTAAACTCCTTAAGAGATAAATTTCAGCACACGAAAAACAATTGCCGGGCGGCAACCACCCACCACCGAAGCCTTTGATGTCAGGACGTGCAGTGAATTTTCCACTTCGAATCAAAACAGTTACTACTATACAAGTTAATAATAGAATTGCTACCGAAATTTTTATTAAGGAAAGCTATTTGAATTTGCAGACCCTGTTATTTAGACCAAACGACAAATGATATATGGTGTTTTTAATTAATCAATCACGTCGAGATTTGATAGTCATCGGTGTGATGTCATATTCGCTTTTGTATATCATTAATGAACCGAAAAATATAGGAGACTGTAATTTGCGTCAGATGTTTACTATGAACCGGGTTCTATATTGCAGAAGGACTTGTGCCAGTAGTAGTTGTTCGCGCATTCCTCCAATTTTTCATGATACGTCTAATATGTTTACAGTTATAGAGACCGAGTTGCATTTATGAGTAAGTTAACAGTCCTGATGCACTTGTCATCCAAAATAATGGATATTTCGAAAGGTGTGGGCTCTTAATAAGCTGTTGTTGCGTTATAAGTAAACAATAATATTTTTCCAACGCGAGTTTGATTTATTTTTTTGTATTATTAAAAATTATTTAACTAATAAACGAGATATCTGTGACGTCGTGATGACAGTTTGTTTTGGACAATATTTTAAAGTGCATATAATTGAATTTAATGTCTTTAATCGTATGGATTTTTAGTAATATCTAATTTTATTTAGTTGAAATTTGTGTACATGCAAACGTAAGTGGTTAAACAAATTGAAACATCTACCGTAGATTTTAATAAATAAAAGTAGTTGTTGATAAATGTATTACTTTCGATACTGAAAATATGTTGATGCTATATTTTTCTTTACAGGTAAGCTGAGAGTATGTAATAAGACACGTGAGAGCTATTTCCAAAGGGGATTGGACGTAAGGTTGTATTCTAATTTGTTTGAAGAATAAATTCCCTGACCTTGTTTTCGAATATATCATAACATATTTATTAACCTTCGGATGAAATCCAACTAATAATTAAACAGCTTTTCAACACACTTTTGATTATACAAAAGTTTTAATTGACACTTTAGCAGTGTAATTAATATTCTTGTTAAATTTTCGGATCCTTTCAGGTATTCTTTTAACATCTGTGGCGAATTTGATTTAGAAATATTACCTCGACTGATTTGTTCGTAGCTAACGAATAAATCTCGTGAATTTTCTGTTTTCGTGTTGAAATCCCCCAGTTGCTTTCAGCATATTTATGTCCTATTTCTTCAGACCGATTAATAAGCGTTACAGTTTCCACTATTTCCACCGGTTTGTTTGTATCTAACAGTCTATTCCACCTGTTTTCTTTCATTTTTCTTCGCGCACGCAATCTGCGTCCATTTCAGATTTTTCGTCATTAGAAAGAAATCAAATATAACTACGGCTTATCGAAAAAATATTCTTAAAAATACAAACGTTGATTTTCTATATTTAAAGTTCCCAGTGACTTATATTTCGAGGTGTATCGAAACACATTCATATTTCATACGGATTTATATGTCTATGTCGATGTAAAAAAAGAAATGACTAGTAAATTTGGCAGTATTTACTGTAGTTGTTTTAGTTTGTTCTAACAGATTTTATACGATTTAAATTTAGATGAACATATTTCCCCTAAGTTCAAGGATATGTTAAAATAATTCGGTACACAGCTACACTGCTTTTTCAGTGCGTGGATATGTCACAATTATTTACTACGGGTTGTAAAAGTCACATTTTATAAATTTAGCACATTTGCGCTTATTTTAAGTTACTGGTGCGTTTTGTAATAAGCATTAAGAGCTCTACTTCACTAAAAACTACTAACAAATCATAAAATTCTAATTCCGGTTAATCTTAAGGTAGAATTTAACCTAATATTTTTTCAGGTTGTTTATCCTAAACGCATCTTTGAAAAACACATATATTTCAACAAATAACTATCTCGTCACTCTCGGCTGCTTGCGTAACTGGAGTTAATTTTAATGGAAATAATGGATTGCAGATAACCGACAAACAAACACTCCTGATTGACAACGGCAAAAGTTACGGCCACTAATAGGGTTACTTTGTATCTAATTTATATCTGGACGGGCAGAAAGTGATTAATTTTACGGAGGATGGTGTCGAAACCACCGCGGGATCGGGATAATAGTCGTAGCAGCTGAGAGATTGTTTACTGTTCCATGTCACACCCGAAAGATATTTTAGAGACCGACTGAATCATGCTCTTGGTCCTATTCGTATCAAAAAACCGACGGCGTCAATTATTAAAGGATACAAATTGCTCGAAACGTTGCGACGGAGGTACTATTTTCGTTTATAAACGTTTAACATTAACATTGTTCATGGACGTGGTGTCCGTTCAACTGTTAAGAACGTTATCTAGGTCAGTGAAAGATGTAAGCGTCAGAAAATTGTATCGAATATTGACCTTTGATTTTGGCAAGGGCTCGGTTCGGCGTTCGAGTTACTTTGGATTAATTAATAAAGATTTTTTGAGCATAAAAAATATATTTCTTTGGAGATGAGATCATTCAAGTAAATGCATTATTTGTAGCTCTTATTTCATAATTCTGTAAAGGCAATGGATAATCTTGATTTATTCTTATAACATAAATTAATGAACTACAATAATATAAACCTCTAATCATAATTGATGTGTTCATAAAGTAATTTTGGGGGACATGTACTTATTTTATGAAACAATTTCTTTAATTTTGATTACAACTTAGTAATGTGTGACCGTTTGCTTTTTGTTCATCTAGCTCCCTGTTGTTATTTCGCATCAGGCGTATTAATACTGTGTAGTTCATCTAAACTAGGTCATTGACACCGAGATCCACAAACTAAACATATTTACTTTTTGTTACGTACATTTTATAAAACTGCAAACATAGTTATTTCAAAACAAATCAATTTTAATTACAATTAGTAAGGCATGTCTGACCACGTACCAATAATAGTTTTAATATTCAATAAGTCATGTAAAATATATTACCAAGTCCGAGAACACGCACTGGTACCCATAAAAAACTGACTTCCCACTTAAAGTAATATCATGTATTGGGCATCCCAAAATTGCTTTTCAAATTCCCTAAGCCTAAGCACTGTCATTGGCTCAATATGAAATAAACGTACGAGTGTGTTTTTAGCAAACTCGATTATGATGGAAATCATCTGTCTTGTACAAATATGACAGCTTGCATATGCTAAAAACTTACAGTTTTAAGTGGGTAGTTATGTGAGTAAGGCAGTGTTATTATTGAACTGACTGGGATATCGTCAAAATTAAATGAATTAATAACTTAAATTAGTATCTCATAAAAACGAACCTGTTTGCCATTGTTTAAGACACTTGAGAAAATTAAATTTAAGGACTATCTATTTCTCCAAAACTTGGAATTGGAAACAAAATAGAATTAGCCTTGAAACGCGAATCGCAAATGTGTTGTCAATTTTTTTTTAAACGAGCCTGCGAATTACTTCCGTACGGAGGCAATGGGTAATCCCGTTACTTCCGTACGGTCATGACAGTAGGGGGAGGGTACGCGTGTTATTTTTAGTAGTCGCAGCGCGTGTATGTGTAATAATTGTAGTATAGTATCACAGACTGTTGGGAAAGAGGATGCACCCGCGGTAGCGTAAAATTATTATTTTCAGCGCGATACAACTACGAATTATATTTTTACTTTTTTAAAATTTGTTTACTTAAATTTTTGTTGTTTCCTAAGGATCTGCATCATGACTTGTGATGTTGCACCACTGGATAATCGAATGCTTTTTAATCTAGTAGAATATGTTTTGGATATACATATACCATTTATTTGTTGTGTTCACCCAGAGGTTTATCTGAAGTATAGTGATACCACCTGTCGTTTCTTTATAGCACTAATTATCGTTTTCTTTTCAGGACGATGCAACTATGAATTGTGTGTTCATTAACGTTTGGTTTAAAACTGCGAAAACTGTTATCAACAAAAAAAATCAAATTAAAATGGAATAGACTCGATTGTTCTAAAAACAAAGTGTTAAATAATATGTAAAATTAAAGTTAAAAGAAAAATATTGGTGTTATTCATTAGTTGCTTATTAATTATTATTATAATGAAAAATTCACGACTGAAACCGTTGCATTTCGAAATATAAATCAAAATGAGATGTGTGTTGTGAGCGAACAAGCTGGCTACATCAAAGAATAGTCTTAACTGATATATTTATGTAACCGAAGTGCAAAATAATAGCTATAGTCCCACGATCGTGAGAAACGTACAACCTCGCGAGATCAAGATATGTGAATATACGATATTTTTTTCAGAGATCTGTTGTAAAACAACCAAATGAAAATGAAAAGGTTGTTCTCGACATGTCGCTGGTTTATATAATTGTTTTAGACAAATAAAAGCTAGTACAACTAATTAGGTACATCTTTGTTGTCTAATTTCATTGTTTTTAATTGTTTTCCAGGAAACTAGACATTGTGTGATAATCGAACCTTTTGTGGGTATGTTTTCTTTTTTTTTTTATTTTTACCCCCTTTCGAATTTTATGTCAGGAGCCTCTTATTTTTTGCGACTTTCTGGAAGTCTTCCTTCTAAAGGATATATTTTACCAAACTGATACCGTGTTCTTCAGAATTTTTCTCCTCACTTTCGAATAATTTTTCGCCCAACTTTCGAATTCCGGGCCGGTGCATAAGTACTCGCCCGGGTGCGAAGCGGTAAACGTGCGTGGTGGAAGTGCACCATACCCAGCTAGCGGGACCGGGACCGCCCACGTCCCGTCCATTTGTTATTTTTCCTCCTCGACAAGCGTACACAAGTCGTGATGGGTATGCGGCCGCTTCCAGGGGCCACTGTGATACTATTTTTATATAGTAGCGTGTGCGAGGGAGTGCAGCTCTCGCGGGGCCTGCCAACTGCCAACTGGCCCCACGGCGCGCTCATCACAACAGCTCGCCACACTCGGTAGACTGGACGTCACCTGCAGCATTACTCAACCTGGCTAATTGACGACTAATCGCGCCGGTGTGTCCCAAAACCATTGTACTCGTGCTGGGTTTAATCACTGCATGAATCAGTTTAATCCGTGCGGATACAACCGAACTGCATCGTCCCCCGCTCATATTTGTTATCTAGCAGATGTGATTTGTCTGTTTGCGGCCGCGTGTTCGACATGTTCCTACCTGATTTTCTAGGCTAATGGCGGAATTTATTTATTTACACTTTGCGGATGGCGTAAACTGGCAGTCTTGTCTGGAGTGAATATTTCAGGGATCGTTTTTCATTTGTTTTATTTTATATGAATTCTATGATGAAATTTATAGCCCAGTCATTATACACATGAAAGAGCCTGTTTCGGGAAAAAAATACTATTAGAAGTTTCTCTGTGGAATATTGTTCGAAAACCTGTTATAAATAAAATTTCAAAAAATCAACTCGAGGCTAGTTGGGAAACTTTGTTTTAACAGTGGTCAAAGTTATGGAAAAGTGTTTTTTTGACTCACGTAAAAAAGCTATTATTCATAGCGAAAAAAAGTTTATACAAAAAAGGTAAGTATTAAATAAGCCTATAAAATGAGACAAGTCCGATTAAATTCCGATAATTTGTTTATGCACAAGAGCTCAAAAATGGTCGAAAATTTCCGTTTTTTTTCAATTGCTAATAATTAATGCTATTTTCATCGCACACACTTGTAATTCAGAATTTTTGAGGCTTTTTACACCCTTAATAAGTGGTAAAAATTTCAGCTCGACAGCTTCGTTGGTTTGACGTTGGCGGAATTTGTTATCTAAGAAGATGTTATTTTTCATTCATTTTTCCCAACCTCACAGGCGTTGTAGGGTTTTGATCATTAGTTGTTTTTGTACCTAAATAGTTGTATTGACATAGACATTTACCGAGAATTTAGTTTTTCAAATTTAATTTGTTTAAAATTGACTGAAAAAATGTTAATATTTATTAAATTGTTAAGATAGGTAATTATTATAAAATAAAATAGTAACCTCTTTACTTTAGTTTTCTTCGAATTTAAAAAAAAATCGTTGTTGTAAGTTGATTAGAAGCTGAGATAATTTTTTTTATTTATTTAATCGCAGTGACCTTAATTATTAATATTAAGAGCCGAAATTTGGAAAAATTTCGAAAAAGAAGATAGCGGCGATGCGTTCTATTACTTGGTCTAGCGAACGAGTGGGGAAGGCGAGGCTTAGCATGCACGCTTAACGATGTAATAAATATTAACATTTTTTCAGTCATTTTTAAACAAATTAAATTTGAAAAATTAAATTATCAGTAAATGCATATGTCAATACAACTATTTAGGTACAAAAACAACTAATGATCGAAACCCTACAACGCCTGTGGGCTTGGGAAAAATGAATTGAAAATAGCATCTTCTTAGATAACAAATTCCGCCAACGCCAAGCTAATGAAGTTTTTGGGCTGAAATTTTTACCACTTATTGGGGTTGCAAAAGGCTTCAAAATCTTGAATTACAAGTGTCTGCGATGAAAATTGCATTAATTATTAGCAATTGAAAAAAGCGGACAATTTCGACCATTTTTGAGCTCTTGCGCATAAATAAATTATCGGAATTTAATCGGACTTGTCTTATTTTACAGATTTATTTAATACCTACCTTTTTGTATAAACCTTTTTTTCTCTATGATTAACAGTTTTTTTACGCCAGTCGAAAAACTACTTTTTCATAATTTTGACCATTGTTTTAACAAAGTTTCCCAACTAGTCTCGAGTTGATTTTTTGATATTTTGTTTATAACACGTTTCTGAACAATATTCCGCAGATAAACTTCTAATAGTATTTTTTTCCCGAAAAAAAGCTATAATGATTGGCCTATTAAGCAAAAATGATTGTATTTACTTTTTCCGAATTCCTAAGGTTCTTGAAATATCGGGGTTTTAAACTGCCAACTGCCGGAGCGTATGGGCAGTTGCTAAAGAGTCTATGTAATTTACTAATTAGCAACTTGACAGTAGTCCGGTCAAATTAGTCATAAAAATAGTGGTCACATAACAAAAATTCCGACAGAGCTCAATTTTGGTGGAGACCTTGGATACACCATTTGAAATTAAGTCTCAAAAGTCCCCACCGATCCCATGTGTGCCAAAAAAGTTATTCGGGGTCAAAGGTCAAAATTTGAGGTTAAATAATTAATTAATTTTTCTTTTATACGAAAATTTAAATCGGCTCATCTGTACAATTCTACTGAATTTCCTCAGATTTCTTGTCTTCATTGCTCTCTAGTATTATTCTGTTGATAATTTCCAGCCTTTTCCGACTGAATATTAACTTATATCTAACTTCCCTAAAAAAAATCGTTTGAAATAAAATGGGTTCACCATCTGCACCATGTCATCGATATAATTTTATTATTTATGCCGCGATCAAAAGTTAAATATATTTAAAAAATTGCACAAAAATTCTAAGAGCAGCTGCCTTGTCACATCAGGCCAATAAAGTCTTTGAAGTTTTGCTGCGAAAAATTGTTAAATTTTTTGCTGTCGCCAACTCTAATCCTTCTATCGACTATTGGCCAAATAGTTAGGCCGAAGTTATTTTGGAGTATGATCACGAACTAATTTAAATGGGTTAGATCGAATTATTTTTTGTCCAAAGCTTCTGTTTCGGTAAATTTATCGCCGTCTTTAAGATAATGCCGTTTAGTGGGGTCAAAATAGATTTTGACTTAGCGAAAATTACGGGAAGAGAGAACTTTTTATTTTCCGCTTTGCAAAGTTGTCATAAACAGCATATAAAAAGTTACCAACTGTAGAGTGTACGCTAAATTATTTATTTAACAAATTAGTTGCAAAATTACAGTTTTTGCCAAATATATTAAAAAATATAATTTTCTAAAAAAAATTACCTGCGCCATTCGAAAGAACAGGAAACTTTACATAAAAAATGTTAATAAAGTTTTTTTCTAAAATGCGAATTGAGGGCTGTAGAATTTTTTTCTAACGTACGAAAAATGAGACGGGCGATCCATGCTTCCCATAATTATTTCGAAATAATTTAAGCTATCTTGACTCCACTAATTGTTTTGTTCCCCTAATGAAAGTTTTTAATATCCCGAATTGTGGTGAACAACATAAAAACAAGTTATTTGAAGATTGATTCACCAATAACTTTTTTGGTACCGCAAAAAGTTTTGGGAGATTGTTTCAAGCAAAATAAGTGATTTTTAAAGTTTTTTTATAGCAAAGTTTGTCTTTTAATGGTATAATATCAATTATTATTTCTTAGTAGTCGCTAATTGTTTAGTTAGTGACGTTTTAAGGGCGAATATGCACGCGTATTTTATTTAATCAGCAGTACACGTTTATATTATCTTAAGGCGATATCTAAAAAAATAGTGGGTTTTTACGAATTTAGTAGGCCTGTATCCTGTAAATATTTACGGGTTTATTTTCGCTAAAAGTATATAGTAGGTACGTATTTATGTTACACAAATTGTATATATACTGGGTAAAATATAGCCTATATACTCCTCTGTAGAACCGTATTTGCTTATTTTAATACACATGATACACACTATATTTATTTAGCCCATAAAACAACTTCGGGAGTTAACAACGATAAATACAAATAAATATTGCCCTATGTACCACACGTACGTGTCTCGGTTTCAATTCTTTCATGGTCTGTTCCCGCTAAGCAGTTCTTTATAATACGAAAGTAGTATTCCTTAATACATAGAAATTAATCCTGCTTTGATTTTTAATTTGCATTAATTTTAGATTAATGTAATAACGTTTCGACCTTATTATGAGAGAGTTTTTCATTATTCTCCATTATATGCATCTTTTTAGACATAAACTAGGTTGTATTCATTAAGCAGCGAGAAATTTCGTTTGTAATAAACACACATAGGTAATATGTTCTTTTTCTAGTGAAACACTGAATATAAGGTGTGGGGCGCGTCGTAATCTGAGTCATGTAACATCTAGAAAACGTCTGTCCTAAGTCCGTTGCATTTACAACATATTTTCGTGGGATATATTTAAAGTTATATGCACTAGTGATTAATTCGATCCAAACTCCCTATTAATGATTTCGGTAATGTGTATACAACCAATGTACGTAAGATAAATATTTACGGACACGTGCTATCGGTTTAGGTAGTATGAACATTGTCATAACAAGCCGCTGAATTGTAAATTTGGCACGTATGTTTTTTCCTGTATAACTACTTGTTTGTATCGAACTTCTATTAGAAAATATTTATTATATAGACATATTTATGGCCCACAGTCATGTTATCTACAAATTTTTAAATTTGGTGGCTAATTATCTTCTAAATCTAAATAATATCAAACCTTTCAACCTTGTTCTTTGCGCATTTTTTGTTTTCTAAGCGGTTACTTAATGCCCTAGAATCTGTCCGAATGCTATTACCCTCAATTTGTGCACTGGACATTGCCTTGAAATTGGTACCGTTGATGTCGCCATTTAGAAAGTGACTTGATCGTTTCCAGCAAATCCAACTGGAAGTAAATTTGCAGTAAAACTGAATGTATACAATTTACATCTGCCGATCGGATTTATTTGCTTTTTGTCGTTAATCACATGTTTTATTGGACCATATCTCGTATAGACTATATATAAACCTACGCCTCCAATAAAAGTTCGCTTGTTCCATCTTAAATAAGTTTTTGGCGCCTTATGCAATTTTATTTCATTGTAGGCATATCTGAAAAATAAAGCATGCTATGAATAGACTCGAGGAGTAATAAATACCTACAACTTTTTCTCGTTAATTCATACCTAATTTCACATTGTGGGCAAGCAGATTTTGTAAATAGATCGAATTTAACTTCGTCCTTTTATGATTTCTCTTCCTTACCCAAGCGAGCGTAATATTTTGTTTTATTAGAAAGTGTAGTAAAATTTTAAAGCCGCGGAAATGGGTCGACATTTTACGCCCCTTTTTGTCGTATAATAAAATTGTGATACGCCAGAGGTTTTAAATAAGCTTTGTTCAATTTGATTAGCCTGTCTTTGGGAGGTTACACAACCGTAAGGAAATGAGAAAATATTTTTTTAATAAGGTCTCGGAATATATTCCATTAATTTCACAGCATGCTCACAGATCCAATTACTTCATAAATACAACATTTTTTTTAATCTCCCTTTTGCCAAAGAAGGGGCCGAATTATTCTTTTCGCCAGGAAAACCAGAACGGATTTTACCAGAAGGCCCCAAACATGTCTTTTTTTAAAAAAAAACGTGCTTGCCCGCCACTAAAAGCACATATAACGTTTTGCGTTTGGAACATTTCGGAGCATAAATCATTTGTTTGTTACAAATTGCTGTCTATTTCTGGGGAGCTCACCGCAACAGGTGAAAAAGGACATAAGTTATTCAGGTGCCAACAATAATAATTTGCATTTTGAACAGTCCTTGCCGAAAACACTTGCGCAAATAGCAGGACGCTGTCATATTTCATTTATTTGAATTACATTTTATAAGTTTAGTGGCCCCCTACGTTTAATTTAATTTAATATTTATAAACTTCAGTGCTGGTGCTGTGCCGGTAAGGTGGTAGGCGTGTGTTTACGTTTCTAAATTAATTACTGTTGAATAAAATGCGACCCAAACATCGTATCGTACGTGTTGTCTTTATTTCGGAATTATGTTATTTGTTTATCAAGATTTTCATGACTGCACTAGTTTAATTGCAATTGAAACAATTAATAATAATATAGGCAAACGCTTAACTCGTCGCTATGAAAGTTTTGTTCACAAACTAGGATCATCATCAAGTCGAAAATGACAATTATTAGTTTCTGACGTTGGTTGGGAACTACTTAAACTGTAGGTAAATCTTTTCATTTTCACAATTCATTAGCTCGATTTCCGCGACAACAACGAAACATTTACTTTAAAATATATCCACAGGACCACAGGTGGGAAAACTTATTTCGCGTCAGCAGTAAATTCACTGTTGTGATCAAAAATATATTATTTATGTCATACGTGCCGTTCTGATTCTCTTCTTCTAGTTATTTTAGAATATATGCCTTGGTGACGTGGTATTTACTGCAACTAACTGGGTCATAACATAATGCACTTTTGTCAGTCCTTTATAGTTGTGACCTTGGACACTGGTTCATTTTTTCTTTCCTCAATGCGACTATTTTTACACGATATAGATTGGTATCCTAGCGAAGATTAATCTAATTTTAAAGCAACATAAGTATCTATTATAATTTTGTATATATATTTGTCTCTTAAATACACACTGGGACATATCCTAGACGGATTTTTTAAACATTTTGGCATGTAATTAAATTAAAGAAAATCAAGTGGCGTTGGATCGGGCGATCTGGACGGTCACTCTGATTTACGATCGTCATTATTAATATTGCAATGTGTCAAAGAAGAACAGTAAATTGAAACCAAAATACTACGAGAATAACCTGCTCTGTTTAATAAATACATAGAAAATCCATTCTTGATCAAGAAGAGAGTGAAATATTTATTATTTCGTCATTCCAGTTAATACAATTATTTATGTTTAGATTGAAGTAAGATGTAATTAAACAGATAATTTCCGCCAAGCTATCAAATAGTTTAAATAAATTTATAAATTTAAACGGAATATCACGTCAGTTTTATTTGTTTTCTTTTTGCTGTGTTTCTATTAACTTTTTAGGATATTTCTCTCATTATATCGTCAGTGTATAAATAAAAATGATGAAATATTCCTTTTTTGATATCTAATTAATTCAGAAAAATTTATCTGAACCTGTCCCGTTTTCTGGATATCATTTTCTGCAGTAGAAAAACAGACCGGCCGTTCCAATTTGTCACGTCTGAAAATTTAGAGGCTTGTTTCCAGAATTATATTTATTTTTAGGTATTTAGAACATCCATAAATATCTAATGGAACTAAATTGGAAGTTGAAAAAACAAAATAGTAAACTTGGTAGAATAATATAAGTGATCATTTGATCAAACATGCCGATAATATGAGCGACAAAAATAATTTTAACGCTAGAAGAAAAACAATATGAAGTAATAAGAAAAATGAAGTGATTATTTACCCGCCTCCGTAATAAACATTCCTGTCCGGGCGTCTTTATCGGTTAAAGACGAAAGTTACTTATTTATAAGCGGTCTTTATTTTTTTTAAAACGATTAAATTTAGACCTGGTTTCTCAATGCGGCTTAAAATAAACACCGAAAGGTAAATTTAATTGAATCTTCTGTTAGAATTGTGATGAGGTCCTGGCAGCACCGGCCCCTAGACTTGCCAAATGGTCGTCGAAAAGTTACGCTAATCGCCACGTACCTCCTCGCAATTAATTATGATTGATTCGTTTGGGAATAGGTTATGCTCTTGGAGCACGTTTCAAGTTCGACGCCGATTTATCGGCCGTTCATTTATCTCGGATTATTTGTGTCTTTATTATCCGCGGCCGGTTCAATGAATGGTATACAAAAATTTAACCGGTGCTGCAAATTTGTATGTTTTCACTGATCTTTCTGAATTTTTTTATACTAATATTTATAATTGAATACGTATATAAAAGAGTGAAGTAATTTCCTTCAAGATCTCACAGATCAACACAGTTTGTCCCATTCTTGATAACAGATTGATTTAAATTTCTCTTTTCGAGCAGGGGTACAGTTGAACGATGCGAAAAGATAAATTCGCGGCAGACAGTGATTCATCTGTTCGCCTAAAAGTGCTCCTTACTTGCCTAATCTTATCTAATTTAAGAGATGAACGGTACAGGGGTTGACCAGGTTCGCAAAATTCATATCAGTCATTCGAACTTACAATTATTCTGGATATCGCCCGTTGGCTTACGTTCTCAACTATAAACTAATCGTTAGAGTTGAAAATATTCCGTTTCTCTTGGAAAGTCGGTGATATATGGCCTCTGCCGCATAAATGATACCCGAAAACGTCAAAACATTTCATAAAGTGAACAGCACGTGACAAATAAAACAGTAGCAGTACATAAAGTATGCATTAAACGCACGAGGGAAATTATGATATAGTGTGAAAATCATCGGTACACAAATAATTCTAGTTTGTTCGATTGAATTGATAAGCGAGGTTTTTAATTGTCTCTTTAACTGTTAAGGTCATTAGTTACTGCGTGTTTATACACATTTCTAAACATTCGATAATTATAGGTTCATTAGATGAAAGAGAAAAGTCGATCTGGAAAAACACATATTTTTCGTACAGTAAAAGATACGCAACAGATGAAATTTGATTAGTTAAAAAAATAAGGAGAAATTTCGCATATAAAACCGAAAAATATACAATTTGGATAAAATGTTACGAAATTGGGGACGAGAACTTTGAAGCGCGTTGACGTGACAGTCCCAATCTCATTTGAAACATAATTTCTTAGAAACTGAGTTTATATGCACAATTTTCCCGGTGCCAACTTCATAATCATTAACATCAATTTACGTTAAACAACAGTTTACGTCTGAAATTAAATCCATTCATATTAATCCCTGGGTTTGTCATAGGTGAGTTGGACTAAATTTCGTTCTGTATGGCTGTTACTATTTTGTCTTTACATACGACCGCTTTCGAAACGGGTATATTATTAAGAGAGAACCGATGTATAAATTATCCAATCATTCAGGAATGCGAAGTCACTAACCTAAAGAACCTAAATCTTTAAATAGTCTAGCCTAATTTTAAATAAAAATACTCGAGTTATGCAGTGAATTAAAGGAATATTCCAACGCTGGTTTGTGGAGTTGGACGGCACAACCTACAAAATGGGTTTATAGACTCCGTCGCTTGTACCCCACAAATTTCGTCCAATGAGTGATCCACAAATAAATAAAGCTATTAATAAAGTGAAGGAACTATAAAACTTATGTAATTTCTAGTGTTTTTCTTCTAACTCAATATTTAACAACTGTTGATACACTCACGTTTTTGTTTTCATTGCAACAAATACGTTTTTATTTCTGCATGTACGTGATTAATAAGTAAATTGCTGCCAAACATTTGACACAGCTCTAGCTCAGCGCATAAGCGTTAGCTCCGAAATTTGTTTAGTTCCACTTTATTTTATTTGAAAAAAACGTTACGTACGTGAAAAAATATAATTCCCCTTGATTTACTCCAACATTTTGGCACACATATTTATTGTTTACCTGCATTGTGCCATTTGGCAAATTTCTAAAATTATTCTTAAGTAAATAAATTTGCATAAATCTAGCACGGTCTATGGAACATACGAAAGACGTTAAAATACCGCGAGCAAAGACAAATAAACGATTCTATAAGGATTTGTTGAGCATATCCCAGTGGTATATTTAGATACTTGCCACTATGCTTATATATATTCTTATTTTTTTTTTAATGTGGTGTATTGAATATTCGTGCGTTTTCCACATGCTGCAGCAGATAACAATTAACAATTAAATTGTTATTTCTTATGACTTCATTATCAACAATTACTCGAGGTTTAAATAATGTAATTATAATTGATAAGAAAGATAAGGGGTGTATTATCTAAAAAAAATATTACACTTATCGTTGTGCAGCTATTTATTATTGTAAGGTTTATATTTTAGAATAATAATTTCTAGTGACTTTATTTGTTTTTACATATGACACCTGATCTTGTAAAGTGCAATGTAGTTATTGGTGTAAGTAATGTATGCAAAGTTTTACCAACACGATGATAACCGTAAGTTATTACAAGTATATTGTATTCGAATCACCTGATATGATACGTTTCTCGTTAAGTGTGTACTACATTTAGAAGCTCTTCCACAAAACGTAATAAAATTTGTGTGTAACACAAACAATTACGTGTGCGGAAGAGGTGTAACTGCAGAGGTGGATGTGAAAAACAAGCTAAAGCCATAACTGTGTACTAGAATTGATATAATCGCATTACACGTGAAACGTAATCATCCCTGCAGAATGACTTTTCCACTCGCTCGCCCAACAAAGTGTAAGGCGGCCCATTGTTCGGGACTACAGCAGACAAAAGGAATTTTAAATACGCTGCACGAGCGGATGCCCCGAATAAGTCTTCAAAGGTGGAACTATTTTCAGAAATTAAAATTTCTGCCTCTGTCAGTTGCTTTAATAAGGCGATTTATCCAGTCCGGTTAACTTTCGGGACACGGCGAGGTATTGTTAGGTAAACTTTATCAAAATAGGGTAGAAATTTGCTTAAAATGTATACCCGACATTCAAATAATATGCATAGCATAAATCTTACATTTACGAGTAAGAATTTCCAGACAGTTCATCAGTTATCGCTTCCATTGAAACGCCTAGTATGTTTTCACATGCACGCTATTGTAAATACGTACGTATGTTTAGTTAAAAGGAATCCTGTCTTTATTGTTAAAAATACGCCCACTTCCAAGTAACAATACCGATAAAAATTGTAAAACTTGTTTTTCCGTATATCGACGCAAACAAGTTGAATAGTCCAAACAGAAGAGTTTTAGGAAATGTGTTAATGTGTTTTAGAAAAGAATATATTTGTTGTCGTTCTCTGTATGAACCCTTTTACTTGCCCCTCTTGGTAATATAATGTAATGCACTGAATATTTCTCGTGGATAACGTTTTATGGCAAGATAATTTCGTGTGACATGTAGTTGGGTCATACACCTTGAAACATGCTCGTATTTCATATATTTAAAATAGATTGATTATATTTTTGTAGAATTAAAGTACTTCATCCACTACAACTAATCTTTCCTTGTAGTCTTGTAGTTAATATAAATTTAACTTTTATTTTCTTGAGATTTAAAAATTTGCATCGTTGATTTCCGTATTTAATCAAAAGAACCACACCTTTGAAACGGGTCCTGTAACAAAGTAAGACGCGATAAAATACTGTCTTGCTAATAAATTATCTCGTTAATCTTCACCGGATAAATTCTTAGTCACCCGAGCAAAAATGACAACGATATTTTTCCTTCTGCTCCCAATAAACACCCAGGAATCTTAATTTCGCGATAATTTACACCAATTAATGTTCAGATCGTTAATATTACACAGACGATGAGTAAAAGCGTGAAAAATATATATTTCTGCCGAGTTCACGCAGTTTAGTGGCACAGTTTACGTTTTCCTACGACGCCGCGACGCCACAACATCTGCGTCGACCGCTCCTGACGTCTTCGGCAACAACAAGAATTTCATAATGCACCTTTATCAAGGAGCAATGAGGCTATATGCCAAATTTACTGGCTTGAATGTAGAATTGGACAGATTTGAATATAACATACTGTAAGGAATCCAACTTTAAACAAGTAAAAAGTTAGTGTCACAAGGAAAGGTCGTCGGCAGAACCACCAGACACATACCGGTTTCAAACTTATTGCGGTTACGGTTACGAAGCCTCAATGTACTCGTAGTTATCAATGACTTGTGCTAATAAAATCTACACGTTCTATTCTTGACGGCTTGTTTCGTAATAGGTGTTCGGAATTTTTCGGCTACTAAAAATAAAATCGAAGTATTTGAGATTCCAGTAGTAAATAATGTTAATTAATTTATTGTAAATACACGCCCCGCGTTTTGTTTTGAGTCAGACGGGAATTTATGAAACTCGATTTAATAGCAAGATTATTTGTCTAATTTTGCTGCATATAACTATTTTTATCATACTGCACCGATTTATTTTTATTATTAGAATGTGTATAAACTATGTTTTCTGTACACAATTAATTTCATACTTCACACACAATACTGTCGACGACGTATCAATAAAATCTTTGGATGGAATGCGATATTCGACGCCGCGTTTTTTCACTCTAGTTTCGCTTTTTCATCGACATTTCATTTCCTGTTTTATAGTGCGGTTCTTAAAATAAAGTTGGCATTTCGAAAACAAATGTATCGCAAAACCTATGCTTACGACTATAATAAGACATATAAGCCGGGCTATAAATAGTGCTGTGTGTTAACTTTATGCGTAAGAATTCCGCGAAACTCGGAAATTTCGCTGGGATTTAAGATTCCGTATACACATTTTGATTGTTATAGACAGCTGCACTTGATTTAGTGCGTATACATTTATATTTATTTGTCAGCCTTTTGCCAAATAATAAAATAAGTTTAATGCGAACCATTGTATCTGACGAAGAAGCAAAGAAACACCCGACAATAAAAATTATTCAATATCGTGTGAGTCGGAATAGAAAAGACATTTATTTATCTACTGGCATATTATAATGGATACATTTGCTGTATTTTAGTACCATAAATCTGTCCATCGTCGTACTAGGACTAACAAATTGTATTGCATTTGTACATTACTGCATAGCTGTTGCGCTACAATGTATGCGGATAGGCAGCAGCTTATTGTGTTGTCAAATGATTTCGGTAGCAAAAACTTCGATGCAGAGGTGTTTCCGCATCAACTGCCAGTCACGCGCTTGGCATAACTATCGTCCTTAGTTGTGACTGTTGTAAACAGCGAATTGCACATTAGAACTGTTCTGACAGGCCGAACGGTACTTGTTTATCTGGCGCAGTGGGATCGCTCAAACTGCGGGAAATTTTATTGTTGTCAGCTCGAACGTTTGATTTTTCGGAATACCGTTTTGTCGGCGCCCGCTGCCAGATATTCTAATTATTGAAACGCGTTTGTTTTTTCCTTATTATATAAGTTTGTTTTCCGCGACCGCCCACAAGGGAGGTATTTTTAAAAACAATTCAGATAAATCATTAAGCAGTTGACATTAATGCGTCTGGGATATGGAAGTAGCGTCTTTTAAAACCTAGAAATTGATCGGAAAGTACCTAATAAACAAAACAAAATTTGTATGTTGACTATAAGCTTCATGTTTTATAAAATTTTAAACAAATTTCTTTTTCATTTTTTCTTCCTTCTGTCTCTAATATTTCTCTATATTAAAAAATTACAGAAAAATATTGTAAAACCAGTTTAGGAAGTGAATTTTTTGTTTTCCATTGCATGAGCTTCAGAATTGAACGTGACATAATGCTCATTTTGCAGTTTTAGTGTCCGTTTTGCAACAAAAGTTTTAGAAATTACGGTACCTAAATTCCATTCGTGAAAATTGTATGTTGCAGTCAGAAACTAGTTAAATTTGCGTTACGATATCAATAAGTAGTGAGAAAATACATATATATTAAATTTTTATTTTTTTTCTTACATGAACTGTACGAAGTTTTCATCTCTTGGGACACAAAAGTTGTAATTAAAAAAGTTTTTCAACGACTATTTCTCAATTATTAGAAGCTGATATTTTGTCTTTAAAAACATATGTGTACGAGCAGAATAGTATTATCCTGAGATAGATGTAATTAATGAAAGAAAAAAAAAATTGAAATACCTAAAGAAGTATTTAATTACTGTTAAATATTGGGCAATTTACCAAGGAAACATTTGTTACCTGATATCGACAGTTGTTTTAACAAAAAATATTAATATTAATTTTCATACGATATAATTTTTCAATAATTAGTTGTTTAATTAACGATTTAATTAAATTTGGTATGACCTAAATGAAATTAACCAATTTCTCTATTTCAGTAATTATCGTCATTGTTTTCTTTTCACCTGTTCCTATCAAGGTATTTGTAGGGTGCGGCTTGGGTTTTTCAATTCAAAAGATCAGTGAAACTTACAATTTTCGTTGGCAACTGAATGAATATCGCTGTTTCAACTACAATTTTTAAAGATTTCGCGAGATTTTCACCTAGTTTACGGGCATGTTGAAAACAATTACCATATACTGGTAATTTCACAATTACCCAACTCGCAGCGTTGTGTTTTATCTAAAGCAACGTAGTCTCCTTCATACGTCGACCACCTGTTTCATCGACAGCTTGTGTAGCTGTGGTATATTTAATTGTATAAGTATTCGCAGTAGAAAATATTAATATGTATATTATTGTGTTACTATTGGTAAAATATACATGCGTAGATTTAAGGGAATGTTTAAATAGGTGTAAATTGAAGTTTATATCTACCCTGTCACCTCATTAATTGGGCGCGGATTCCGTCACACCTACGGGGAAAAAACTAATTAGTGGAGCTGATAGCATTTGCATATGATGTGGGAGGCAGCGTGTAGCGAGATGTATTAAAATATTTCTTGTTTTATAGCGCCTGATAATATTTTTCTTGGCGGCGTCATTGCTTTTATATTTAATTTGTTTTTTAAAAACGCGATTGGAACTATTTCGGACCTTGATTACGTTATTCGCTCCTTGAATCACATCCTTAAAAAAATTGAGGAGCTAGAATCTATCAACATTTTATTAAACTCGATCGTTTAAAAAAATTCTGCCAATAATTTTTTGTCAAAACCGGAATATAGTATAAATAGAAGGAAGGAACTGGGTTATCTATATTTCACGGCGAATTTTGTCATTTAGGTTAATGAACACCGTTACTACTTGAAAATATAACAGCCGTGTATTATTTTCAACTTTCAAGGTGTTCTACAGATGTAGAGGTTTATGCATTTAGTAGCTATTAAGTAACATGTATGCTATTTTTTTTTTTTTAATTTTTTGAATAAACTTATAACTGCTGTAAATAGGAATTTGCTGGCCTACGTGACATAATACCTCTAATAGCTTCGTGGAGATTCGAAAAACATCTCGCAGTTACCATAAATTGAGAATAAATTATGATATCTCGGGGAAATAAGGAGTTGGCTCCCGGCCATGAAAAATTTTATTTCGCAAAATGATATTGCTGGAAACAACTACTTCACTGACATTTAAAGATACGACATTTGTTTCGTAGGTTGTATCTTACCAATACTCAACCTCAAAGTAAATGTTTTTCTGAGAAATTAAAATGGGTTTTAATTATGTATACTCTGTAAAAATATCTTTAAACTCAAAATAAATGAACTATTCTCTATCATTCGAATTCCCAGTATTTCTTTCTTATCGATCAAGGGGCATCTTCCCAAGTTTTGTCCGGCGACAGTCCGCTTCAAATAAACGGTTGAAATGGGGTAGATAAGGGATAAACGTTAATTAGATTACTCCTTGAATCGCGAACAAGTAATTTGGTGGGAGAGATTTCGAATTAATTATTCAATTGTCTCTTAATCAGTCGACTTGTACACCTTTATTCTTACTCTTCTTCGCCGTCGCATATAACAGGAATAAATACAAGAGTTTATGTAGCCTTATTAACGCAATTCATAAATGTCTAAATTGTTAACATAAAATTACCGTCTTATTATTATTTCCCGCTTTAATTGTAATGTTTCGGGGGTGTGGTATTTTTAGATTTTCTATATATCTGTAAAATAAAAGCTCGGAAACCTTCAAAGCAAATGCAAGGCAACAGAGATCACTTGTGTATAAAATCGCCCCAATCAAAACTTGTTGTTGTTTCAAGGAAGTATGTGGGATGCTTTATGTAGTCTATGAAAGAAATTGACCGTAATATATAAAAGGTAATATTATGTCCTTTGTTATTTGTCTGTTAGAACATCGAATAAACACAAAAGATGAGACGACGCCCTTAGGTACATATTGTTCAGTATTCTGCTAGCTTACGGATTTTCGTTGATTCTCAACCATAGCTGTTTGTAATACTATAATTTTGACTAGAAATAAGAAATCGGTGGACATTAAAACACACAATGAATTGAAAAATGATATCCTATCCTGAAAAAGTAAATAGATAATATAAATTTTATAAGGGATAAAATGCTACTAAAGACATCAATCATATAATCTTATACAGCATGTATACAATATATACAACGGAACTTTTCTAAACCGTTGTCCTGAAAAATGCTGGAAAAATGTTTAAAAACCCCTAAATTTTAGCGTCATCGATATTAATGATTCATTTACTACTACGTCATATAAAAATTACGCCAATCACCAGCCGGTGAACCACAATGCTGTGTTTTAATGTGAGACAACGTAGGTTGGTACCACCCCTGATCCAGTTCTCTTAGCTGCGCCATCGCGACAAAGCACCAAAGCCGGTGGTGATCTAACCAGCCGCTATTACCGCGTTGTTACTTCGCTTTGAAAAAAATCACGGACAGATCCGGTTTCAGTAAAAACTCGTTCCGCCCTCGCGAAAATGAAAGACACGTTCGAGACCAGCTTAGTTCTGTCGTGGCCTTGCGGTAGATAAACACGCCGTCGCCTTATGTCACTCTAGGTTGTAGTACCTTGTGGATTTGCACAATGCGGAGGTGTCTCGGGCCCAGGACCATGAAAGAGTTGCGATATTGGGCGATTCCTGGCATTTGCGGACTATCATGCGAAAGGTTCGTGGCTTCGTTAGCGCCATTTTGTTACTATCTGTACGGCAGTTTGTTTATTGCGTATTATGCAAATTTCTCATTGAGTGGTTTACATAATGAGAGGTGTGTACGAATAATTTTTAAAACCACTGAATTTTCACACATTCTGCGTCATAAAAGTAAAACCTTTCACTGTGAAACTGTACCAGGGTAGCTCGAATTGTATGCAGAACAATGTGTTTGTTATTGTTCAATTACGTTCCATAATTTGTTTTTTTTTATGACCAGAGATATAAAATTTATTTTGATGAATAAGTTATGGATATTATACGAATTTATTTGTGGTACAGTTTTTGTTTTGTCTTTATTTACTGTTTCCTCCCCTGTGAAATTTTTTTTTCGAGTTATTTTTGTAGACCCCTTACAACTATTATATGAATTATCTTATGTCAAATTTGACGTGTAGGTCGATGACAGTTATTGTAGCTCTGATAGGTTGCCATTTTTTTCAAATATAAAATAAACATTTGTTTTTTTAAACGAAACATTGTATATTTTCACTAATTTGGATATTCAAATATATGCAGAATGTGTTATTTATTGTATTAAAACAAACCACACTGTCTGACAAAAGGACAATTATTTCTTCTTACCTTTAAATATCAAATTTGACATAAATCGGAGAATTTTTATAAACATGACGGAAAGCTTGTCATTTTATAAACGCTCTATAGACAACTATAAGAATAAAACTGTGTACAAGATGTAATTAAATGTACAGCCATGGTTAAAAAAACATGTTCATTATTATTGTTAGCTGGGAACCTTTTTTTGTCCACAGCTGTACGCTGAAATCCAACTAACCACCGTTTCATCTTCTGTTTCAGAGTCCAGTCACCGTAGTGATTCTGGCTCTGGGTATTGGCAACTACAACTAGACCGAGACCTGGTGGACACCATCTCCTCGATCTACCCTGAGTGGTTCAAAAACAACATGGCGGAAGGTGGAGGGTCGCCTCCTGCCCCCAGGGATTCCCCGCCCAAGGCGGTGATAGACACCTCTCCCATTGTCATGGACCAGAATAAAGAATGTAAGGGACAATACATTTTAAAATGTAATAAATAATACATCATAAAAAGAAAATATGTACGTCGAGTGTAAATTTTTATCGGTAAGGACGTGACGAAATATCCAGCTGCGATTATGATTGGTAGTATTTGTGCCAGAGATAAATAATATCAGACGGCAGCGAGAGCTTGGGATATTGTGTCGGAACACGACCGACAGGTTAATTAAAACTCCTAATTATTTTTTTAATCTTTCTTTCGGCGCCGTGTCGGTCCGTGAGCGCTTGGACGAAACCGATAGCAATTTACCCACCTCGTCTGTTTCTAAATCCGGAAACCCGTCGAATTAATTTAAATCTAAGTCCGTGCAATTGCCTCTCGGCTCCCGTAACGCCAGTAAAACAAATAAATTCCGCTTCTCATCCGTCATTAATTAGGGCGAATAAATACGGAGCCTAATTGGCATTAACGAAAAAACACGTTCTCGATACAGAAAAGAATGTTTGCTCGAGGAAACGCCGGCAGAAAAATCAGAGATTTGAAATCGGATTTATCTCGGAAACGAGAAGGAAAAATATCTGCGAGGTGGAATTATATTAATATTATTTATTATTATTTATAACAATTCGAGATCAAAGAAATAGAGCACTAGTTTGTAATTTATATATACACAAAAATAAATATGATTTTTTTTTTAAATTTAATCAGATTACAGCTTATAATCTTTCCAATCCGTGTAAATATATTTTTTTTATAAAAAAAAGTAGTTCGGAAGATGTAAGTTTGGTTCTCGTCATAATTTATGTAATTATTTTGCGTAAGCAAGTAAGCGTATTATGTAGCGGCGAGTGCTGAAGAAACCTACGGACGGTATTTGTTTAAATGATACTGAAAACCGTTTTAAGTGAGCTATAAACAACTTTCGCCCGTGTCTCTCGGGTATTGCATAATGTTTGTTGATAAGCGACGACGTTAGCGGTGACGTTTCCGGTCGGCACACCGGAACAGGGCCTGCGATACTCCACCGGCCCGTCGTGGAGTGCTGAAGCGGTCGTTGTCTTTGACCTCGCCTAGGTCAGGATCGGATATCGCACGCTCTATTCTTCCGCAGACGTGAACCGCCTTCATAGTGTCCAAACGCCCACCGAAACGACGCCGTTGCCGAGGTAGCCTGCACACCATGTGTTCATATCTATCTCTTTGTTGTAGCCCTGAAGGTGAAACTGCTGTTGCGGCGCCCGTTCGATCAGCTGGTTGCACAAGGAATCATGCCCCGTAAGTGTTAACAATTTTTTATACATCTCATATTACCGTTCGCTTTCATTAACATAACAACACCATCTTAATTGCCGTGGATTAATTCTTGAAAGATTTAATTATTTAACGTTTCCAGTTGCTTTTTAGTTGGCATGTGCGTGATAAATACGTGTTGTTATCTGACATATGTCGATCGCCATTTAGCTGGTTGCGTAACGCTTTTTCATGTACTGTTTGTCATTTAAAATGTTCTCTGTTCTCTAGCGCACAAAACACCGGCCGCTTTCCACGGCCAGAGGCGGCAGTTGGAGCGTGCGAAAACAGGTGACATGCTAAAGACCAAAATCCAACAGAGGCCGCCCCGGCAGGAGCTCGAAAGGAGGCACATATTGGAGGCGGACCCCAATCACGTGGATCCCAGCCTGGCGGAGCGTCAGCGTATGCTGAAAAAGGCGAGATTAGCCGACCAACTCAACGACCAACTGTCCCACAGACCCGGTCCCTTGGAACTAATCCAGAAAAATATCCTCCACACGGAAGAGCCCATCGAACAAGCGGTCAAAACCGGTAGGATCCCGTACAAGGCTACCAGCGAGGGTCAGCTCAACAGGCCGCAACTGCCTTCCAACTACATAAACCCCGAGGAGGATTCGCAGAGTTCAGAAGGGGATAACACTGTGAGTCCCGGCCCCAGCGATGTTTTGGAAACGGCGGCGAAATCCGCCGGGATCGTAGTGTCGTTGATACAGCCCACCGAAGGGACAGTCGTCGTGACCACTGCTACTCCAGTGCTAAGCAAAGACAATAGTGAGATCGTTTTCGCGGACTTGTGTAGATCGGTGGCCGCCCCGCTGCTTTCGCAGGCTTCCGCCTCGAGCCCCGCGTCTTTAGTGTCTTCCACGTCCACCCTAAGCCCCCTGTCCTCCGTCGCCAGCCCCGTACCCTCTATAGTTTCCCAGCCGGCGACGCCTGCCCCACCGCCGCCGCCTCCAATTTCGCTGGTATCGCGCACCATCCCTTCGCCCGCGAAGAGTGACGCTCCCGGGAAGGATAAAAACAGAAAGAAGTCCAAGTCCAAGTCCGCCCCCAAGGCACGTACAATAAAATTCCACGAATACAAAGGACCACCTAGTGCTCAAAAAAGTTCCAACACCGCCCCCAATCCGGAGAGTTCCTACGATCTGTTATTGAAACAACAGACTCTTCTGCTGCAGTTCCAACTGCAGCTACAACATAAATATCCACAGATTATCCTACCTGCTTCACAGAAAGCGACCACGAGCGAAAGCAACAGTAGTAATATAAGCAATCAGCAACCATCTCCGGCACCTTCCACATCTTCCGAATCGTCTATCCCGGCTAGAATAACCGGGAGGTTGGAAGACATGAAAGTCAGCGATTTAAAAGCGGAACTCAAGCGCCGCAGCTTGCCAGTTTCCGGTTCCAAGCCGCAACTAATCGAGAGGCTGAAACCGTTCACAGGATCAACCGACATCATCAACCAGAACCCCAGTTCCATAGATTCTTCTGTACATAGCAACGCGAGTATGGATCAGTCACACAATTCCCCGCAATACCAGGAGATGGGTTCCCCACAAGAATCCATCAAAGACGACCAGCCCGAACAAATGGAACTGGACCCCATGAGTCCAGCTCCTCCAGTGAAACAAGAGCAGTACCAGATGCAGCAGCAACAGTGCCAGGAGAAGCTGCCGAAGTCCAACGAAGACATCGTGAGGGAGCAACAGAGACAAATAGAGGAGCTGCAAAGGGAGCTTACCTTGTCCCAGTTGAAGTTGCAGGCCGCTACCAGATCCGAACCTAAGGCTCAAATGATCGCCCTTCAAAAACACCTGCAGGCCAGGCAACAACAGCAGCAGCAACAACAGCAACAGCAGCAACAACAGCAGAACGTTGCCTTCCAAATGAAACAGCTGCAAGCGTTGCAAGCCAGACAAGCTCAAGTGAACGAAGAACAGCAGAGGATGCAACAGCAGCAACATATAGCTTTTCAGAATCAAAAGAATATCACCGGAGGCTTGATTATAAACGCCGACGCTGCCCTAGTCTTCAACCACCTGATGCAGGGCAAAGCAAAGGTTCTAAACGGACATGCTAGAACCCACTCTTTGCCTAACTTTTTGAATTCTATCGTCACGCCTATTATTACCGCTCCGGAAATCAAAACGGAATTTATCGAGGACCTCAAGCCCGAGATAAAAATCGAATTCAACGAGGAAAGCAACAAACCTCCACCGCCCTTGTACGAAGAAGCTACCAAGCAAATAAACAAAAAGAACAGCGTTAAAAGTCAGATCGTGGACGACGTCTTGGAGATTTTGATCAAGAACGGGGAACTACCACCGAGTGCCGCGAACGATCCGTCGACCCCCGGTTCGGCAGGGACCAAGGCGACCGAACCCGTTTATCCGACTACAGTACAAAACAACATTAACAACAACAACCAGAACAGTACGAGCATGGATCCGAATAGCCCAGAGGCCGCACTGGGCTTAGATCCGACCGATCTGTTGGATTCCTTGGACAACTTGGACAACATGGACTTCTCGCAATTGGTGATGGAGCTGGGAGGATGCCAGACGCAATCGGACGCCAACATGCAGAACGATCAGACTGACCCGATCGAGCCGATGGACACCGACGACTGGCTCGAGTCCCTGCTGCCTAGCGAGAACGCCTACAACGGGAACAACGGCTCGAGCACGGCCCCCTTGGCCATCCAAGAGACTGACCTCGGTGGCTACGATCCCCTGCTGGGGATAACCCAGGATCCCTTCGATCCCTTCAATTTGGAAGAATTCCGATCGCCCGCCGATCTCACCGCGTCGCTCTCGTGGGACAAAGTTGATTATGCCGCGTAGCCGTCGCGCGCGTATGGAAAATTCGGGCGCTGCTTATTCCAGTGATGTGAGATTCCACTCGGTAAAAGATTGACATTCCACAAATATGGCCGCCAAGATCGCCTATGGGCGCGGGACCAGGGCGGCCCAATCGGCCAGGGAACACATCAGCGTTATTCTGTATATATACATATTACCTAGTTGTAGATATATGCTTAGGATCTAATATTGTAAATATTTATTTGCTCGGTCTGGACAAGTTTAGAACGCCGTTCGACGTGTACGGGGCGTGATGGGTGGTGCTCGGCGCTTTTTATTTAAGTTCTTGAAATTCAGGAGCGGGATTTAGGTACAGCCACACCCGGTTTCTCTGGAAACAATTCCTTTATTCATTTATTTTTAATGGAATTATGATTGACTAAATCATTGAAATAAGTAATCTTGAAATCAATTTCTTGGTTGTAGAATTTTACATAAAATACTGACAATGAGTCATTCCAAATGAAGCAAAAAAATTTAATAAAAATTGCCACTCTTAAACTCTTAAAAATGATCTTGGTTTTATAGGCTTAGATGTCTTAGATATCCAGATATTAAACCAGAAACTGGATTAACTGATGATTAATTAAAATCCATAGAACTCAGGTCGGGACCGCTGTGAGGTCAAAGGTAATTAAATTACTGCTATTTTCGGTTGTTGAGTTATTCTGAATTTCCATTTTTATATATCAAAAGTTATTCCTCTTCAGGGGACACTATACAACATTATAAGTGTTTGTTTGACACATTTAACAAAATAAGAACAAATGAAGTTCAAACGTTCTTTTTAATAGACCCTGAATTTGCGCATATTAAAATATTATAACTTCCTCAACATTTGCAATTCCTGAGCTTGCTGTGATTTTTTACATTACAAAAAAATATATGGAAATTTTAAACGGCAGTATGCATTAGCTTTTGTTTTTTTTTATTGTTTTTCTTGATTAAAGTAATTTTCCTAGAAAAGTGCTAATTATCCAAATTTCGTCTATTTTTCGACATTAACTCAGAAATAGTAAAATTAATAATGACATTGAAATAAAATAAAATTCATTCTGATGAGGGGACTAATAAGTTCGAAACCGGCGATTCTGCTGACGAATGGTTTGTTCACTAGATATTGCGAGTGTAATTCAATTGACGAGGCATGTAGCCCGCAGAGTAGTGCTTTCCCCACAATATTAATCAGCTTACATTTTTTTAAGTTTTAAAATTAATAAATCTTTATAGAAATTAACACGAGTGTTTTGTGGAGTGTAGAGAATATCATAAAAAATTGCCAATATTTTTCAAAAATTAATTAAGAAAAACAGTAACAAACAAAATTATAGTTTTCAAACGTGCACTTTCTTACAGTTTCTTTCATAAGAAATATTTGAATTTCATTTGTTTTTTACTTATTATGTTCACATATAAATCAAGACAGCCTGTATGTACACTATTCATACCTGTCGACTTCCTTAATTCTCAGTATTCTTTATGTGTGTGTTTAAAAACTAGGCTGGACCTTGGGTTAAATATTTTCACAAGAGAAACTTTCCAAAATTATTAATATTCACGATTACACGATCACGTCTTTGAAATCTTTTCCAGTGGAACAGGGCGTACCTTAAAAAAAGCGTCGTTACATTAAAGCCCAACACGTTGTAAAGAAATACTTTTGTATTCGGGTTTAGCTGTGGTGCAAGAAATTTGTCAAGCATTTGATTTGAGATTCCTAGTCATTATTTTAATAAAATCGTAATTTATTTCTTTGTATTTATTCCTATACTTTTTTTTTCTCTTTATATCCAAAGTATGCGCTGTGTTATTAGAGTTTTCGGGTAAAAAGTCCGTTTTACCCACGCAATATGTACAGTTGAATTTTTTTGTTCTTATGTATTTAAAAGTAGTCGCAACGTGCTCCGTGTTTACCCGTTAAACAAATATTTACTCTTTTGTCTAAAGTGTAATTGGTAAATTTAAGGCAAAAAAAACGCGTCGTTGGGGTCATAATATTTGGACCAAATATATAGTAAGAAATTTATTACTTTTATATGAAATACTCTCTAGTAAGTTAAGGTAATTTTATTTCGCAAATTCCAAGTGTCGTCCCGACTTAGTCGTGAACCGGGGTGGCTTCTAAACTTGTCCGCGCGAGGGACAGTAACTACTTAACTACCTGTACAGATTGTTTTGTGACAAAGTCGCCTTTATTTGTTAAGTTATTCGGATGTTAGACATTTATTTTGTTGACTATTTGTATTTAGACGACCGCTTTGCCGGGCCGTAGAGGAATGTCGCGCTCTTAGATTTGCCTAAATGTATGAAACAATCGAGATGCCTTATGATGATACTACAACAATATTATAAATGCTTTCGTGGCCCCCGAACTTGTTTCAGTCCATACTGTTTGGCGTTTATATTATTTTGCTAATTGCTATTGTTTATGGAAACAGTATGTGGGTGAAAGGGCTTCGGCCATGAAATAAAGTAATGACTAAACCATCGTGTTTTATTCAGACCCAAATCGTACGTCACTGACTCTCCAGAAGAACGTCATTACAAGAAAACATTCTGAAAATTATGGCAATGAACATCGTTAAAACACTTGTGAAGACTGTCATTAGACCGATCAAAATAACTCATTTAAAGGAAAAAAAAAAAGAAAATTGTTACCTGGACTTTCATAAGTGGAAATGGTAAAGGGGCTTATAATAAACGAAAAAAAAAATAAAATAATAAATGCGTGAGCAGGAGCGGCGGAGGGTTGATTTGGGGGTTGAAAACTTATGAAAAAGCATCCAATACAAAAGTTGTAGATCATGTAAAAATCTACAACTTTTGTAAAGGTCACTTTTTAACATAACCTCAAAATTTCCGATAAAAATGCGAAAAACAGGTTTCTTTTGATTTTTCGTTTTTTATTTCTCATTTCCGCAAAAATAATTTAATTTTGACGAAACTTGGTGAAAGTATGCCTTTCTCTGTCTTAAATAACATAACCTCAAATTTTTTTGAATAAAAAATCAAGAAGTTTCCGAAATATTAATTTTTTTCGGCCTGAAACACTTTTTTTCACAGAAAAATTCTACTTAAAAAATCATCGTACAGAGTTCTGCCGGTAATCATTTTTTTCGTTTTGACATTACTTTTTGGTGAAATAAAAAAATTTGTAATCACAGTTCAAAAACATGCTCAAAAATGCAAAACATTAAAAAATGACTTGCAGCAATGAATTTTTCAGAATTGTTGATAATTTGTTTAAATTTAAAAAAAAATCAAAAACTGATTACACCATTCAATTGTACGGAAAAAATACAAAAAAACTGTCTTTATTTTACCCAAAACTATTTTTATACAGTATTGTTATAAACATAAGTCGAATAGTGAATGAATAAAATAAATAATATTTTTTTTCCGTAGGATCGATTAGTGTACTTATTTTTTTTAAACTTTGATGAATTCATAAATATACAGTGTGTCCAAGATAAGGATGGGATAGCATTAGGATCTAGGAAACGGTAAGAGATACGGGGTGGCTCAGATTAGAAAAAAGTTGTGTTTTATTTATACCTAACAATATGCTGTTTAGAAAGTTTTAAAATCCCGGGTAGTCCCGGAGATATCCGTAAAAACCCGAAATTTTGCAAAATTGTTTAATTTTTTCTGGCTTTATTTGAAAACAAATTTTAAAATAAATTACATATTAAAATGCCACTTTTTCGCTCTATACAATGGCGTCAACATCCGATGATGGCCCCTCGAAGACGAAACGTCGGATTGCAAAAATGTTGACGCCATTGGATACAGCGATAAATATGCAATGTATTTAAAATTCGTTTTCAAATAAAGCCAGAAAAAAGATAAAACGATTTTGCAAAATTTCGGGTTTTCGAATTTCGCGTCAACAGTAGACTTTGCAGTTAGTATTTTGTATTGCTGAAATCTCAAATCATCCAGAGATAATTTCATCATATCATTTGTGCATTTGTAATTCGACTTAGATGTTTATAGCAATACTGTACAAAAATAAAGTTTTGAATTAAACTGAGAGTTTTTTTGTATTTTTTTTTCCGTGGAATTGAATGGTGTAATCGGTTTGATTTTTTTAATTTAACCAAATTATCAACAATTACTTAAAAATTCATTGTTGCAAGTCATTTTTTACTTTTTTGCATTTTTGAGCATGTTTTTGAGCTGTGATTACACATTATTTCACCAAAAAGTATATGTCAAAATGAAAAAAAATGATTACCGGCAGAATTCTGTACAATGATTTTTTTAAGTAGAATTTTTCTTTGAAAAAAAAAGTGTTTCAGGCCGAAAAATATAAATATCTCAGAAACTTCTTAATTTTTTTTATCTAAAAAAATTTGAGGTTATTTAAGACAGAGAAAGATATACTTTCACCAAGTTTCGTCAAAATTAAATTATTTTTGCGGAAATAAAAAATAAAAAACAAAAAATCAGAAAAAAACTGTTTTTCGCATTTTTATCGTAAATTTTGAGGTTACGTTAAAAAATAACTTTTACAAAAGTTATAGATTTTTGCATGATCTACAACTTTTGTATTGGATACTTTTTTGTTTGACATCAACTTGCGCCAGAAATTCCAATGATACAATTTTTCATAACTTTTCAACCCCCCAAATCAACCCTCCGCCGCCCCTGCTCACGCATTTATTTTTTTTAGGTTTATTATAAGCCCTTTTACCATTTCCACTTATAAAAGTCCAGGTAACAATTTTTTTTTTCTCCAAGTGTAATTTGGTTGGACTACATTGCTAATAGTGTAATTGTAAGATAACATTTTTTACCGGATGTGAATCAAGATTTAAAAAAATCAGATCCCTAAAAAACAAACAAAATTACAGCTGCGCAGACAAATAAGCGTTAACATTTTTGAAATGGGTTACAATGATACATTCGTAAAAATTTCACACAAACAAGCCAAATCTAAAAATATACAATAGTGATTTTTCATGTACGTACATTATAAATTTAGATTTTTTCAGTGTACAAAAAAATCTTACACTTTTGGTTTCATAGTTCGGTATTAATTGACTATACGAAATAATACGTGTAGAAAAAGTAAATACACTGTATTAGATGTCTTGGTTCTATACAGCGTGTTCCAATTAAAACAGGTTTGCCTCAGTTTTTTTTAATTCCGATATTTTCCAGGTGGGAAGTTTTAATTGGAACACCCTGTATGTCAGGAATGTAGATAGCTGTAGTGATATATTAAACATAATAGAGCTCTATGAAAAAAAAATCAATATTTTAACGTTAGATCTCTTGGTCAAAGTTATTTGAAATTCAACTTTTGTTTTTCGAAGGTATTACCATCAAAAAGCAAGAATTGACCTTCAAAGTCAAATCCAAAGTCCGCAATCATCCAAACAACTTTTGTAGATATTATTTTCCCTTTATCTATCCTGGCGAGACACCAACCTGAACAGTTCGAGAATAGGAATAGTTGTCTCAGGTAGATACTACTTTTTCTTTCTTTCAATACTATTTTTATGATTACTGTCCGAGTAAACTGACTAAATGTCGTTAAAATGTAATCTGGCAAGCCGGCCGCACAATATCCTTTAAATACATTTGGCAAAGTATTTTTAGATGTCACATAATTTTTTATGTGTATTGTGCTGCTAAGAGACATGCCACTGACGGAAGCACTGGCTGCAGCAACAACCATCCAGGAAAGAGACGCGTCCGAGTGAAATATAGCAATGTTTTTAAATAATAAAGCTTTATCTGTGTCGAATTCGCATGTTTCCACGAAAATATAACGCGCTGGGAGGATTCCCGTTGTCAGATTCTACTAGTCGCTTGTAAAAGGAAACATTTTCTTTAACTCTCAATTCTGACTTAGTATTGTACCAAATTTCAATTAAATCTTTTGAAAGTTATTTGAAAAAACAAAGTTTGTGGGCTTATTTTTATTATGCCCTATCCCTATGTAATACTGAAAAAAAAAAAAAACGTGGAAACTACGCCACCCCCATCCCTGAAAATAATTAAAGTTAGCGAAAACTACACGCCAATATCGGAATTGGTTCGGACGTTTGAAAAGGGTCGAAATCCAACCGCTGACCCATATCAGTGCTGAACTTGTAATAATGATAATTGACAATTGACCCTTAAATGTGGACCGCGTCCATATTTCATACACTTACCCCGTCGAAGACCCCATAAATCATACAATTAGTTGAGTAATTCTGCACCGTCGAGGTAAGTTAAGTAAATTATTTTTACATAAGACGATGAATAATGCAAAATTTAAACTGATGATGACTTAAAACGGAGCGGACAGAATAATTCGTGTATTTTTTTAATTAATGAGAATATTAAAGAAACATTTAACATTTATTTGTAAGGTAGATGACCAAGTAAGGTTAAACACATACATCAGGATGATTAAAATCTAAACAGCTGCAATGGCCTTGATTAATATATATTATATATTTCGTATATATTTCCTAAACTAATTTTTTCATTTCTCAATTACTTTCTAATGCTCAACGATGACCTTAGAACCGAAATCTACTAAAACAAAATATTTCACTTTTACAAATTCATTAATAAATCGACGAAATTAATTATGTTAAGATATTCGTCGATAAAATCTACACAAATGTCTGTATTCATTAAAGGCCATTTTTCTTGTGTGGGCATCAAAATCTACATCTTAATTAAATCAGACACTTAAAACAAGTCGATTCAAATCGACAATTGGCCATACGTCTACCTACTTGTGAAATATTAAATAAATAACAGTATTATAATTAAGATATGAAGCTAGAAAGATCATATTTTGGACGTCAACAAGGTTGAAACATCTGTTGCGGTACGTTATGATTATAATAACGAGCGTTCAAATAAAAACGTGGTCGAAGTTGGCTCTGACACATTGGACGTAGGGAGTAGCTTATAGCGACCAACTTAACCTCATTTCTCAACGAGCTGTATAGCAGCTGTCAGTTTCAATAACGTTAATGACTATATAACTTTATTTTAAAGAATAATCGTGATAACAATAACAAACAATTAAAGGAGCTGCGGAAAGTGTCCCCCTCCTTGTTATAACAATAAATTAAAGCAGCTGCTGAAAGTGTCCCCCTCCTTGTTCCAAGCACTTTTCACACCTGTTCCTCAAAGAATTAAAGACATTTTCTAAGATGCTCGGGGTATTGTTAATTTCACGAATCTTGTCTATAAGTCGAGCCTGCAGATGGTTTAAATCAGGAATAGGCAGTTCAAAAATAGTGTTTTTAAGGTAAGGCCACAAAAAGAAATCACACGGCGTAATATCACATGACCTCGGTGGAAATTCATGTTCAGCATTGAGACTTATTAGTCGATTTTGGAAAACTTCCCTCAACATATTCATCGTCTCGCCTGCCGTATGTGCCCTTGCGCCATCTTGTTGAAAGTAAAAGTTTGTAATTTCGTTTTCTTCCAGCTGGTTAACAAAAGGAGCGATAATTTCTTCTCTATACCTTTGCGCAGTAAGAGTACCATTAAAAAAAATAGGTCCATAAATCCTCCTTCGATTGAGAGCACACCAAACTCCAATTTTTTGAGCGTGTAGAGGGCCCTCGACAAAAAAGTTATCTGGTTTTTCAGAAGACCACATTCTCATATTCTGTGAGTTTACGTAACCACTTAAATGAAACCAGGCTTCATCAGAAAAAAAGGTGATATTATGAAGTTCACCGTAGTTGTTTAAAAACCATTCACAAAATACAGCCCGTCGCGGAAAATCAACTTCATGAAGTTCTTGCTGACAAGTTAAACGATAGGAGAACAAACGCAAATCTTTTTTTAACACTGTGTGGCAGGTACCGACTGATACTCCCACCATTTGTGATAAAACACGTACAGAAGTTCTTGGCGCATTTTCCATTATTTGTTGGACATTTTCTTTTAATTCTTCAGTCCGCTTTTTAGGTCGGCCGCTTCCTTCTTTTCTTGTTACACTGCCCGTTTCACGAAAAACATTAACACAACGCTGAACTGCACTTTGAAAAATTTTGTACTCAACAACGCCGGGAAATTGATTTTGAAATTCTATGAAACATTCCTCAATAGAATACTTCCATATTCCATCAATCTTGCGTCCATTTCTAAAGTAGGACTCTATGATAAACACTTTTTGTTCTTGAGAAAACACCATTTTAAACGCTTTTTAAAACGAAAATATTCAAATTGATAGCGGCGATATAGCGCTTTGACAGATGACGTTTAAGTTCATTTGCTATACGCTACGCCCTACGTCCAAATTTTCAGAACCAACTTGACCACGTTTTTATTTGAACGCTCGTTATTTATAAAATTATTACACGTAGGTACATTTACTTTACACGCATGTACATTTTCAAAACATCAGTAAATATATATCGCATGCTTAAAATAACGTTAGAATCATGATTTTCGGAATGGGAAAATCATAAACGCCAATTATTCCCAATACGATTAGTTAAGTACTGTAAACACTAGGTACGATACAAATAAGTTTGTATGTACTTAAATAGCTTCATTATGAGTAAACTATACGAAAAATTCCCCTGGAAAACAACATTTTTAATGGTGTTTCAGGCAGTAGATAAAGATATGGAAAATGTTATGTTCTTTTGGTAAAATCAACCCAAATTTGAACAAATTTGTATTTTTTTAAATTACTTTCTACAAAAATTTGATCCTCTTGTTTGTATTTATTTCATTTAATATGCGATTTTAATAACCTCACTGTTGATTAAGAAACAACCCTTTTCCGGTACTATAAACAAATTAGCTGCTACTAAGCAATCTAATATTCCAAGCCGAAGAGTCTGTTGACAAAACAAATTAAATTTTAGTGCAGATTATCTCCCCGCAATTTCGGTCAGATGCTAACGGAGCTAATATAAATTAATGACCTTCTCATCCCTTCTGCTTAGCTCACGGCTTGACGTCTACCAGCCGGTCATTTTGTTAGACATTATTCCAAATTGCCCCGACATGGTTAAAATTTACATTTTTCACGTTTAAATCATCTGGGAGCTTGTCTTTTTTATGTAGAAACATAAAAATACTGCAATAAGCATTATTATCCTAGATTTGGTTATGATTTTAACACAAGTATCAGGAAAATGTAAAAAAAAATGGATATACTCGGTGCCCAGAATGATAAGGATTTTATTTATTTCAAATTTAATATGTTGATAATTCCTAAATGTTTTATAAGTACCTTTCAATTAAGATTTTTTTTAATGCGAGATTTATTTTTAAAGATTTTGTCCCATGAAGTTTTTATATCTGATATGTATTTCGAGTAAAAAAAAAATCTGGCAGGGAATCTAGTGTAATTGATAATCAGATAACACATTTTAGTGAGTACACAAACCACAACAAAACACTAACAAAAACCTATTCGTTGTCATATCAAATTTCAAATACATAAAAAAACAACACTATAGACAATACTGACTCTCCTGGGACACCTTTTATTTATTTTTGTTCTACTTTCCAACAATTTGTGTAAATGCAACCAGAAGTTCACGACTGTAAATTCTTATAGTCTAGTCGTCTGTATTGGAGACAAAATTAAGTTCGCTTATCACGTGGATCACGCGAAGTGTAAATTTAGAGAGTTGCAGTTTAGGGTAACGACATTATTCCACTTGGAAGTTTAAAGGGTTAATAATGTCTTAATAGCTTAGATTTATCCTTATACGACACCTTATCGCTGTCGCTATATTCGGAAATATCTGTCATTACCGCCAATCCCATATTTAATATCTAAAAAAACAAATAAATGTTTTGGTTTTGGAAATTCTCGACTAGTAAACATACTATAAACCTCGTACCTACTATGTAATAATTTATCTAATGTGAAAAATGAATTCTATAAGTGGTTTTTTTTCCAACCCATTTGTATTTGTTATAATACAGGCTTGGATTATGTCAATGTTATTTAGAAAACTAAATAAAGGAGGATGTTCTAGCACAACTTCACTATTTTAGCAATAACTTGAAAACGAGAAAAGACATCGATTTCCGGTTTGTGTATTTATTTGGTCATGAAAAAAAAACCGATATCGTTGCATTTAATTTTTTTAATAAACGGAGACAATTATAAAACTTTTCTCATTAGCGTCATCTACCGTTGCGCAGGAAAATAATATTTTTATTCTCATATCATAAATATAAATTTTATTAATAGTTCTTTAAAATGAACCGTCGTTTCTTGAAATCGATTAAGGCATTTAGAAGTTACAACAATTTAAAAATTTCAAGATAGCGTCCTTCATACTGACGTTGCCATGGTAATAACAAAAAAAAGTTCAAATAAAACTAGTGAAGGGTTTAACAGTGTATCTAAAAAATCTATTTGCAACTTAGGTTGTATAAGCAAAACTTCGAAAAATCGACAATTTTCTGTAACACTATCGCAGTTGCGCCCCCTAGCTGATGAATAAAAATCATAAAATATTGTAAGTATGTACAACTGTGGATAATAAATAATTTTAGTCCGGAAACTTTTTTGTCCGAAGTTGTACGTTGATATTTAATATTGCAATAAGTGTAACTGTTATTTAAGTAAAAAAAAAAATAGTTGCTAAATCTGTAATATGACTCTCCTTCTAATTATTTTGCTTACGGCAACACATTTAATTTTTTAAAGTAAGTACATTGTTAATAAAACCTTGTAAATAAAATTGAGCCATATACTTGCCAACTGTAAATTTAAAATTTTATTATAAATTGTATTTACGCTACATTAAAATTTTGCAAGTGGGTATATTTACGTATTACCTATGGAGACAAGCGAACATTTTCTCTATGAGAATATAGATTTCCAACTTGAAGCTGGCTTCTTCAATATGAAAATCGTATTTGCTTTATTTTGCTTTTTTCTGTTCTTGACTGGAGCAAATATGTCAACAACTTCAAAACCTACGGAGACAGCGGCCACGACTCGTCCACGTAAGGATAATATTTTTTAATTTATTCGTTGGCGTAGAATATACACAAATATTTCGGGATTAATTGGTCAAACTTAAACATTTTCTTCTTGTGATATAATGACTTTGAGTTGAACCAACTAATCCCGAATAACGTTGTATGTACAAATGAAATAAAACTTGTCTTTGTACGCGCTATTAAACGCATAAAATTTTGACGTACTTTTTAATTTCAGCTCCTAGCATTAGGCCTAAATGTAGCGATCCAAACGCAAATCGCACCGAATGTGGTTGGCCCTGTCCATCCACGTGTCAAAAGCAGTACGAAGGGTACTGCCTTACCAAGTGTTATGTTGGTTGTGAATGTAATGCCAACTTTGCTTATGACCAGAAATCAAACAAATGCGTTAGCGAGTGTCCCTGAGATCCTGACATTAATTCCCTATCGCCTGTTCATGTAAATAAAAAAGTAAATTGAACGGTGTTTTTTATTTTTGTTTATTGTAACGTTGGGAGGGATTATTAGACCGATCAAAATAACTCATTTATACGGGAAAATAAAGGAAAATTGTTACCTGGACTTTCATAAGTGGAAACGGTAAAGGGGCTTACAATAAACGAAAAAATAAATAAATAAATGCGATTTAGGGGGTTGAAAAGTTTTGAAAAATTGTATCATTGGGATTTCTGGCGAAAGTTGACGTCAAACAAAAAAGTATCCAATACAAAAGTTGTAGATCGTGCAAAAATCTACAACTTTCGTAGAGGTCATTTTTTAACATAACCTCAAAATTTCCGAGAAAAATGCGAAAAACAGGTTTTTTCTGATTTTTCGTTTTTATTTCTCATTTCCTCAAAAATAATTTAATTTTGACGAAACTTGGTGAAAGTATACCTTTCTGAGTCTTAAATAACCTCAATTTTTTTTAGATAAAAAAATCAAGAAGTTTCTGAGATATTCATGTTTTTCGGCCTGAAACACTTTTTTTTCAAAGAAAAATTCTACTTTAAAAAAATCATCGTACAGAGTTCTGCCGGTAATTATTTTTTTCGTTTTGATATATACTTTTTGGTGAAATAAAAAAATTTGTAATCACAGTTCAAAAGTAAGAAATAACTTGCAGCAAGGAACTCTGTACGATGATTTTTTTTAAGTAGAATTTTTCTTTGAAAAAAATAAGTGTTTCAGGCCGAAAAAATGAATATCTCAGAAACTTCTTGATTTTTTTATTGAAAAAAATTTGAGGTTATTTAAGACAGAGAAAAGTATACTTTCACCAAGTTTCGTCAAAATTAAATTATTTTTGCAGAAATGAAAAATAAAAAACGAAAAATCAGAAAAAACCTGTTTTTCGCATTTTTCTCGAAAATTTTGAGGTTATTTTAAAAAGTGACCTCCACAAAAGTTGTAGATTTTTGCATGATCTACAACTTTTGTATTGGATACTTTTTGGTTTGACGTCAACTTTTGTTAGAAATCCCAATGATACAATTTTTCATAACTTTTCAATCCCCAAATCAACCCTCCGCCGCCCCTGCTCATACATTTATTTTTTTTTAGGTTTATTAAAAGCCCTTTTATCATTTCCACATATAAAAGTCCAAGTAACAATTTTTTTTCTCCAAGTGTAATTTGGTTAGACTATATACGATAGCGTAGCTTATAAAACCCATGATTTACCCCCCAAATATGTCAAATTTATTGTGAGTTTCTACAAAACCAATTTAATTCTGCAAATCATGTCGTAACGTAAGTATCAGAAAATAAAAGTAAAACGAGCTGTCATAAGCCGTGAGGTTTTAATATTTTTCTCATTGAAAAGGAAGATAAATTTCAAACAGCAAAAGACTTCACAAAAGTTTAGTTATAAACGAAATATGATGAAAAATAAAAATTTTGTGGTGTGAAAATCAAAACAAAGCCAAATATTTTAGACATGTCGTTGAGCACACACTGCAACTAACGGAGCTGCTTATTAAAGAAAATTGTAAAATATGCACAAGTAATTATCACATTATCAAAAGTAATTTGCAAAATTATACCATTTATTGTTAACTGGAGTTCATTATACATATACAGGTGGGTGTAAAAATAACGGCTGCATGCTGCAATACAAGTAAATAAGTAGGTATTTTTTTTTGTATAGGCATGTAATTCTAGCCTGAAGACGCGAATTTGTTGTTCACGAAACGGGTAGCATTGTACTTAAATATAGAATTATGCGATATTAGATTTTCTTTTATTATAAAATATTATACTTATGTTCTTTCTAAAATTAAATTTTTATGTTATGCAAATTAAAAAAATATTCAGAGTAAAAATTGTATAAAACTAGTGACATATAACCTACAAAAGTATATGTCAAATTTTTAAATGTATTGCTACTTTGTGTTGACTGAAAAAAACTGGCAGGTTTATCCATTAAAAAAACATATTGAGCAGTGTTTTTTTTCTATTAAAACCAATTCGAGTGCCGACTAATGATTATTATTAATTTCTAATGTGCTCTTCTGAAATTATCATTAAACTTAAAAAACAACTAAATTCACAATTTCAATAATATTCTCTTTACTTTTCACCGAGCCTATTGATTTTATTGCTACGTTGCAAAGCAAAGATGTACATAAAGTGGAATTTTTAACATCCACCATGTAAGTAATATTCCGTCATACAACTGCAATCCGTGAAGAATATAATCAGTATCTTATCAATGTGGTTGCATTTATATTAAATTGATGCTAAATTTAACAGATATAGGACATAAATATTAATTTCTGAGATAAATTGGATTTCTTGTTATAAATACGAAAATTAGTGTGCGCATTCATTTGTTGTGGCTCAGTTGTTTAAAGTAAAAATGGCACTTGGATCCGTTTGCTATTTGTTGTTTTTTATTACAGCACTATGTTCTGGTGGAGAGGGTAAGAATAACGTTGTTTTAATAGTTTTATTCATATCTTCCTAGGAAAAATAAAGTTATGACTATGACATTCTTTTGAAGAACGATGTTAATAGTATTTCGAATTTTGGCTTTAATTTGTGTCAGTTATTTTTAATAAGCTAGGTACCGTAATTTACTTGATTACAATAATAGTAATGTCAGTCATACATAATTAAATGGTGTATATTAAACGAGTATTTTTGGAACTGCTGCTTATATATTACATTAAAAATTTATTTCATTACCACCTTCACTATCAGGACCACACCAAAATAACATACAGGGTGACTGAATTGCTCAAACCAAACTTTCTTTGGCGATACAAGTTGAAGTTCCTGAAAATGTTTTTTTCAATATAATAAAAATAATCAAATGAAAATCTATACAGGCATTTCACCATTTATATTTTATAAGATGTATTTTAAATCATTTGTATTCGAAAGTAGGTCATTTTAAATAAAAAATGCACCCTATGTTGGATGAAAAGCTCAAATTTTAGGTTTTTGGTTTTAAGTAATTGAAAAAATATCACAAGATGCAAAAAGTGAAAATTTGTGTACATTATCATATGCTTATCCTTGGTACATCCAAAAAACATTTACAGAAATTTGAACTATTTTTTCTTAGAATCATGTTACCAGATAAAGTTTGATTCGTGCAAAACGGAGACACATTTATAGTCCAATCAAATTAGATTTTTACTTGCCAAAATTTTGATCATTAAACAAATACACGTAAAAATTAAGAAAAATTCCGTAGAATTGTATGAACTACTTTACCTCAACTGAATGTTAGGGCTTCTTTTTCAAAATGGCGTCCAAAGTTCGCAAAAAAACAGTTTTTTTTATTAAAAAAATAACGTTTAAAAAAAATGTTTTAGACAAAAGTTGTAAAACTTTTTATAACAAAAATTTTGAGCCTAGCCCGATGTCAATTGATAAACACAATTTATAAACAAATGTATTAGTTATTGCAAAAAACGGCATTTTCTTTAAAACGAAAAAAAATTTTCATCAATGCTACGGAATTTTTTCTAATTTTTACGTGTTTACTGAACTAAATTTTGGCAAAAAACGTGGTATTTTCCACAATTTGATTGGCCTATTATATAGAGATATATTTTATCAAACATTTTACAGAGAAAAAAGTATTTTGATATAAATTTAACCATGAAAAAATTACTTGTTTGTTTTTTTTTTACAGTAAAGTTTAATAGTATTTTGTTTAATTTCAGCCTCTGACCAATGTGAGGACCCAAACGCATACTATACTGAGTGTGGAACAGCTTGTCGCGCTACCTGTCAAAATAGACAGTACGGCAACTGCATCGCCCTTTGCGTCCCTGGTTGTTTCTGTAAACGGAATTATATACTGAACGAGGACTCAGGGAAGTGCGTCACTATTCGAAACTGTCCACGATATTGAACACAATATATCGACATGTTAATAAACTATATATAGTACAGTATCTAATGTTTTACTTTTTATTTAAAATAGTCCCTTACGCAGAGATCATCTGAAAAGGGATCATCAATCTACTTGAGTTTTACAAATTCACAACTTCAATATTTTCTTGACTTTCCTATGAGTCTAATGCTTTTATTGTAACAAGGAGAATAGTAAGTTCCATTTTGGAACTAATTTGGCCAAATACCTTCAGAATTATGCCATCAAAGGTTTAAAAATACCCTTGTAGGTAATATTTGGTGATGTAACTGCAATTCGTGAAAAATATAAACACAGTATCTTATCAAATGCACGCATTGCTGTTAAATTTTACACATGCAGGAAACATTAATTTCTCAGATAAACCGCATATTTCGCCTGAGTATAAAAGAAAATTCATGTTCCGTTCAGTTCAAGTACTCAAATGAAAATGGCAACTGGTTCCTGTTGCTGTTTGTTGTTCATATTTGCAACACTACTTTGTGGTGCAATGGGTAAGGAATAAGTTTTTTTCTATTCTAAATAGTATTTTGTAAAAAAATGACTCTGGAAGAAGACCATTTCAAACTATTCCGGAATTTAGTTGCTGTGAAAGTGTCTTAAATATCCATTATATGTTTGGTAATCAATTATTAATTGTTCGTTAGGTAAAAAATCATCATATGTGAATTAACGCCGACAAAATTTTAAACCAGAATTACATCACAATTAAATTCATTAGCTACATATACACTTACCTTTTCTTTTTAGTTTCGGCTTATTCCATACAGTGTTTTGATCCAAACGCGGTCTACACCAATTGTGGCTCAGCGTGTGCTCCCACGTGCCAAACCAGACACCTCGAGATTAACTGCATTGCCGTCTGTATTACCGGTTGCTTTTGCAGATCGAACTTCATATGGGATGAATGGTCTGGAAGATGTGTCAGGGTTCAAAACTGCCCTCAATACCAAACATGCGGTCCGGTCCCTCTGTAAATAAAATATAGATAGTACAGTATCGAATCTATTTTTTTTATTTAAAATGATTAACTTGACATTTGGTTGGACTTGGAATTGGACTTTTTTACTAAACTCGTACAGGTTCCAATGTTAGAAACAATGGATTTTGTACCTTAAGTAAGGATTAAATGGGGATGGGCATGCGTCTGTTTGGGTTCTAGTAACAAAGCTTCTATCTTCTAAATTTTTTTATTTGCTGTCACTTTTGCCAAGAAATAACTATGAAACCATTAATTCACTTCATTATACTCTAACCTATACTTTTACAGACCGTCAAACTGTAGGACTTCTGTAAAAATTAGTTAATATCTTTTATAATTGAATGTAGTTACGTGGCTCATAAAATGATTGTTCATTTGTTTTTAAAAGTTTATCTCTAAGATTATCATCAGTGTTGATTTGTAGTTATTGATTGAGTGTGAAATTATAGGACCAATTGAGATATGGCAATTCAGTGATAGCTAAAAAAAATAATGCACGAGATAGCGTCAAAATTCTACGTGTCGTAGGAATCATTTTCCATTTGATTGAAGTACCCGTGATTGCATTTTGCAAATAAGTAAATGCTAATAAACCTATTAAAAAATCTATATCTACAAACAGATGTTCAGATAAGATGTTTGATTATAGGTAGGTATATAAGAAAATAATTTTCGCCTAGTTATTCGTTATCTGTTTCTGTACTCTATCCAAAATGAAGGTGACATATTCTTTTTGCTGTTTGTTATTCTTAACCGCAATTCTGCTTTGTGAAGGGCGAGGTAAGCATGACATTTTTTTTATAATTTAAACCAGATTTTACGTAAATATTCATCCTTGATAAACTGAAGAAAACTTGTGATTGTAATAATGATATTTTTTTTTAAATAAATCATTTTAAATGCCGTTTTTTTCATGAACTTTCTAGCTTCTAACCTTTGTGACGACTCAAATTCGGATTATCTTGAATGTGGGACAGCCTGCCCTGCTACATGCCAAGATAACACAAGATCACACGGTTGCATTGACGTTTGCGTTCCTGGTTGCTTTTGCAAATCGAGCTTTGTATTAGACGAGGTCACGAACAAATGTGTTTCAAGCTGTCCCGATACTGAAAATTGAACTTATTGTGCAAATAAAATTTGAAATTATATGTACAATGGCTTTATTTAAATCCACATTTATACCTACATAAGTTACATTTGTATGCTGATATACAGGGTGGCCCAATTAACACAGTCCATCCGAAATATTTTGGCAATAGATGGCAACCCCTTCAAGAATCTTAAATGGCACATCATTTTAAAAGCATTTCAATTCTCTTTACAAATATGCTGAAATTCTTTTATTCTGCCTTAAAATTATTGTAAAAAACCTATTGGAAACGTGGCATTCTTGCCACCCCGTTTAGGGGGATGACCCTACATCCATGAATTTATGATCAAAAATCAAAATCGACCTGTTTCGGGATTTTCCGGAAAAACCTTTTGCATTGAAAATATTTCAGATGGGCTGTTTTAATTGGGCCACCCTGTATACTTACTAATATAGAAATGAAATTATACTATGTTTATTTATTAATTATGAAGGCCCTGTATAAAGAAAAAACACTTGTTAGAAAAACAGTACACTAAAGAAAAAAAAAGTAGCTAATAAACACCAGTTATTGATACTTAAATATCATGAGAGATTTGCTAAAAATCGCTTCTTGTTATTATCAATCATCAGAGTGACTTCTAACCAAGGTAAGTGTTGTTATACTTATTTTTTTATTATGTATTTAATGTGTCTAACTTGTAAACACCACGACTTAATAAGTTTATCTTTAAGATTATCATCAATGATGAATCATAGTTGTTGTTTGGTGTTCGTTTGGAGTCGAGAGATACAATCTATTAAGATAAAGATATGGCAATTCAGTGACGGCTAAACAAGAAATAAGTGCACGAAAGAGGTTCATGGATTTTCCATTAGATTGAAGTACCCGTGATTGCTTTTTGTAAATAAGTAAACACTAATGATCTATTTAAAAAAAATCACAGGTGTAGAGATAAGATTGTGGGTATATAAAAAAAAATAATTCTCGGAAAGCTATTCGTTTCTGTTCTTGTACTGACTTCGAAATGAAGGTGTCATTTTTCTGTTTATTGTTTTTAGCTGCAATTCTACTTTCTAGTTGACGAGGTAAGCATGATTGTTTTATTACTTTAGTAGATTTTTTGAAAATTTTCTTCTTTTCCCATATCGAAGTAAAATGAGGGTTTTTATATGAGTTTTTAGATGAACAAACTGTCTAAAATTGCAGTTTTAAATAGCATGTTTCAACTTCTAGCTGATGACCCTTGCGATGATACAAATTCAGAGTATCTGGACTGTGGAACAGCGTGTCCAGCTACATGCCAAGACGATTCCGAACCAACAGATTGCATAGACGTTTGTGTTCCTGGTTGTTTTTGTAAGGAGGACTATGTATTAGACGAGATTTCGAACAAATGTGTTCTAAACTGTCCCGATACTGAAAAGTAACACCACTCACAATCCTCAATAAAATGAAACAAAAGTTAAAATATGGCTTTTATTTCATTACATCCATAACACCTATTTAAGTTACATTTCTGTGTCGATATATACTTAATAGTATAGAAATGATGTCATACTGTGCTTGTAATATTTGTTATACTCGAAATATGCATAACGTTTTGATTGAAACACACTTGGTACGTACCAAGGCAGAAAATCACTTAACTTCAAAACGATTCTGTTTACCCAAGTTATTCGGAATATTGAATACACTAAATCTTACTTTATATTCACATCAAGCTACGGAGCAAGCCCTTGTTTTTGTACTTACAAAAGGAGCCTTAGCTGATGGAACACCTAGGGTTTAAAATATGTATGCTAACAAGGCAAATTCATTTCATTTTTAAAATTGTTCATACAAAAAGTGTATAGGAGGCTCTTTAAATTCTAAAATGTAGAATCTAAAACTTGTAGTATTGTAGTAAATGGGTATACATAAAGAAACCTATAGGGGAGAAAGTGATTTCTTAAATAGAACAGAAAATAAAGAGCCATATGGAAAAATATAGTTATAAAATCCGATATAAATAAAATGTTTTTGATTAAATTATTTTTGTTGTATAAATTACCACATATCGATATGAATAAAATATACAATTATTAATTATATATTGATATTAATAATTTTATTCTAATATGTATATGTTCTGAAAAGATATATTGGAATAGAAATAGGTCAAAGATGAATGTTAATCTTAAAAGAAATTTTATAGGGTAGATATTTGATTTAACAGCCTCTCTAAATATTTACATTTCGTAATGTATCATCTCGGCGGTAAGTGAAAGAGGTAACTAGGTAAATATCACTTTAAGTAAGATACGGAAGCCCTAAGAAATTATTGGGTACCTCACTCCGTGCCCAGAATCCAATTTAGAGATATTTACACGAATGTATTTGTCCTAAATTAAATGGAATTGTACATTTCATATTTGTACATTAAAGAACTTGATTTGTATGGTGAAAATGTAATGTTTATTTATTCAAAAATTCAAAGAACATTTAACATCTGAAGTCTTGCATTTACAAGTCAATTTAGAGCAAATATAATACTGGAATCCCAGTGTTTTCTTGTCGACAAAAAAAAGGATACAGCACAGTACACAATAAAGGGAGTTCGTTCGTTCCAAAAGAAAAAAGAACTCGCAGCTTTCGGTTCACATTTTCGTGAAATCCAAAAGTGAGCGATTACAAAAGACAATAGGCAGAGCTTAAAATATAAAAAGCGAATATTTTTTGTTGCGGTGTATCTAAATGACACGAAGGGAAAATTCTAAATTCCAAATCTGTTCTCTAATGCATTATTATGGACTCTTCTTAACATATAAAAAGATATCGACTACAGTTTTTGATGTTATATATATTTTTAAAATGTAGATAAATTTATATTGCACATAATTCAATTTTAGATGAGTTATACCTAGCCTTTTTATGGCCGGCGATCAGTATAAAGCGAAGAAAAATATATAATCTCTTCCCTTATTTGACATCCATAGCTGTGTCATAAAACCTAAATGAATCGGATATATTTTATGGTAGATTCGATCACAATTTCTTCCTTGGTGACCGCCGTAAAGCCGACATAAATATTTATTTGCTAATAAAGTCGGTAAATGTTGGACTTGATAGAAAATAAAGAGTTTGCGTTATACGTCCCCCATCGGGACGCCACTGTCTAAAAAGTCTTTCATAACGGTTTGTTCCACCCCCAACAATACCCGACATAGTTTTTAGTCCAGAATTTCCTCACCGAGTGCAGAACAGGCCCTGAAAAACCAGAAAGTTGCCAACGTGTATCCTCGTTATTCGTCAGTTAAAAACAGACAACCAAAACTAACTGCCAGGGAATAATAGTAAGCCCGTATGAACCCGACGCAACCTCTGTTCTGTAAGTAACTCCCAACTTTGAGTGTAAATGTTATAAAAGCGTATCTGAATTGAAACAACGGTCGAAACTCGGAACAGCACATCATAAAATGCTATGAAAGCTTGGTATCGTACATTTATGGGCAATTTTCGTTCTTGTGTCGTAGAACATGTAAAATGCAACATTGTAGACGGATCAATTCAACCAGAGCCGAGTTTTGACGCAATAGGTACATTTCCTGTAAAATAACGCAGTTTCGAAATTACCCTTCGGTCAAATGTTCCTAATAAATTTACGTCCAGAAATTCGAACGTTAGTTCTCACATTCCATATCACACGTCCCAAATCACACGTATCGCACGACCCTTGTCGTGTGTGCGGTGTGCGAAATGTCAAGTGTCGCACGGCGATATCCTATATCGCAGCCTCACTTTCTTATTTTATGCCAATACTTAATATCATCCCACCTTTTGTATTTATCGACCGGTAAATATATGGCGACGTAAATTGCGAACAGTCATTATGAGATCACGAGCTGTTCGCTAGCGTCGGTGGATGCATTCCTTTACGGTTCCATTCACTACTTTTTATATCGAATTTCTAGGTGGTCGAGTCGTATCCTAGTCAGGGGGAAGACCTCGAGCAAACAAGGTTTGTCCTGGCATTTGGGATTTTGGAAAAGGACCGCGGCCCAACAACGAAGGTAATTGCCGCCAATCTCGAAAAAAAAATCCGTGATGAATGTAAAGGAGGCCGAGCCGTCGGAGAAGAAGAGACTAGGGGAAAAGGATTGTGCGTAAACAATGTTGTGTCGGGGGCCCTGGGGGTCCTCCGAACGCCAATCAATGATGCGGGGGGTAGTGCGCGCGCGCGACGCACCTGTTCCCTCACGGGACGCCTATTCCACTCGCGTCTTTACCGTCGTTCGGTTGTGATGATGTGAACGGGCCAAGCCACGCTTACGACAACTTGTTTATGTCTTGCGGCATGGTGTAAAAGGTAAGCGAACTCTGTGTTGTTTGCCTGTCCTCCCCCGCTGCACGCGAATTCTCTTTCAAAGACGGAACCGCGAATACGAAATTGCGTTTTTTTATTAAAATTTTCGCCGGTAATATTCTTTTCCTTATTTATTGGGTATTTTGCCACCTGTGAAAAAAAATTAGAGAATTTATGAAATAAACCTTTGTGCCAAAAAGATTATGTTGAAAAGACCTCTCAATCTGGAAAAATATGGATTAGACGAGCACAAACATTTCATTAAAAAATGTGAATTTGAGAAAACATTTTCGTAGAAATTAAGAGATTTTGTTGAACTAAAAATTGTAAAAAATGAAACGAGTAATAGAATAAACATCATAAACAAATTTAAACTGACAAAAATTTAGAGGGTGTTTCAGGATTAAGTCGACAAACTTTATGGACATATTCCTCATAAAATAATAAGAACAAAATCAAGTATAATTTTTTTTTCCAGAGACGCTTCATTTTCGAAATATAGGGCGTAAAAGAATTTTAGAAAAATTCGAATTTTTTAAATAACTTCTAAATGAAGGAGGCTATTTAGGTCAAATTTGGCATGACACATCTTATAAGATACTATTTTTCCAAAGAAGTAGAAGTCCCGCAAGCAACCAGGGACTCAGACTCATTAAATAATTAAAAAAAAATTAATACGGCCCTACTGAAAATAAAAAATTATGCTGTTTTTAGATAGAACAACTTTTTTCCTAACTCTTATAGTTTCATGGCAAAATTGATTTTTCGGAAGGGTGCTTCTGGATTCTGTCGATAAACTTTAACAAGACGTTCCTCGTAAAACCTTAAAAAAATATAGTACCTATTAAAATTGGTCTTAGTATCGAGTATGTGTGAGTCAAATAAGCCTTTTTTTGTCTCCCCTTCCCTTGGGTTTAACCAATAGTATTAAAATAGGAAGAAAGTTGTTCCATCTAAAAACAGCATCATTTTTTATTTTCAGTAGGGCTGTATTAATTTTTTTTTATTAATTAATGAGTCTTGAGTCCCTATAACTCCGCCACTGGTTGCTTGCAGGACTTCTACTTCTATGGAAAAATGGTATCTTATAAGAAGATGTGTCATCCAAATTTGGCTTAAATAGCCTTCTTCATTTAGAAGTTATTTAAAAAATTCGAATTTTTAAAAAAATTTTTAACGCCCCGAAAATGAAGCGTCTGGAAAAAAATTTATACTTGATTTTTTTCTTATTTTTTATGAGGAATATCTCCTTAAAGTTTGTCGACTTAATCCTGAAACACCCTGTATATTTTACCAGTAAATCCATAATTGTACAATTCCAAAAATACATATAGTAGCGGTCATAAGATTTAAGATGTTAAAAGGTATGGTTAAAGAGGATATTTTCCAATTCTTCCAAAGTAACGGTTTCCGAAATAACGGTTCCGAATTAATGATAACCGAATAACGGTTCCAAAGGAACTGTTCCGAAGTAACGGTTCCGAATTAACGGTTTTAAAATAATGGTTCTAAAATAATGATGAACGGGTACATAGTAGCAGTGGTAATTTTGAATTGGAAGAAACATACCCCAAAAAAAATCTCCCAAACATTTATTTGTGGAGTCATATGAAAACGATATTCGAAGAATTCTTTCTACAGAATTGGCAATGTAGTAATTAAAAAAACAGTATAGCCCAATTTTGTGGCTGAAACAATTTCTTAGACATAGATATACTTGAAGACCTTCGTATATATGCTTCTATTAAATTCATCTTTCAACATTATTACCTGAAATCAGGCTATTAGATTTTTTTACAGCCATTACGTACCTACATTACGCCTTTAGGGCTCCACTTAACATTAAAAGCAATTTTTTATAAGAAGCCGAGAGCAAATTACTTTTTCGCTCGTCGCTATAGGGAGAATATCATTATTATACCAACAGGCGTCTTCAAGAGAATCATAATGAACCTTTTTAATGTCTTATGTGTAATACATTAGCGAGATAAATAAACTTTCTTGACGCGTTGCCTGCTAGATATTTTTACGATTATTCGAAATATTTTATAATTTTTTTTTTATTCGGATAGAGCTTGTCTCCACATCATATTTGGCGATAAACTGCTGGTAAAATATTAATTATTATTTTTATAATAATATACAATCACAATCAGTATTAATTATATGTTAATATATTATCATTCCTTTATGACAGACATATCTAATGTTTGTTACGTCAGTCATTCGCTGTTTTATCGAAATTTTAGTCAGTTCCAGGAAAGAGCAATAATTTTCAGTTGGTTTTCAGTAAATACTCGCATAAGAATATAGTGACAGCGTAATATATACTGCTGTCGGGATACTTCACTTTTTCTTTGCTTTTTATGCCTTCATCTGTTTGGATTTGGTCCGGATTTTCTTTTCTTTTTTACACACCCAATTTTTTCGAAGCCTCTTCAGATTTCTTGATATCCTTAACTTCATATACTAAATTCCATGTACTTCTTATATTCTTTGATATTAATTAATACACTTGCAGATTGAATTTTATTAAATGACAATTTTTTTGAATTTAGAATCAATCGAAATGAAAGCTCAGAATGACAAAATTATTCTATTGACATTAAATTAGATCTTGTACGAAATATCTATCAACTTTGCAAAAAATCTACCATCAGCAATTTTAAGCTTCAGAAAAAACGATCCTACAGTCTGAAAACGCTGCATTTTTCAGCTGAAAATGCAGACTCGGAATTCCAACAATAAAGTGAAAACGGCTATAAACGGCATAAAATCGCCTCTCGTCCTTTTTTATATTGTATTCCAATAAATGCCGTCGAATCTCAAACTGCCCTCGTTACCACTGAATAGAAATCTTTCTTAATATCACAATATCACCCTTGCCATGCCCATAAACATTTGAAAAAAGAAGCACACAACGGAAATCAAAGCAGAATGTCAAACTCTCAATGCTAACGACTCGGATGCCTTTGAAATATTTTTTTTTTATTGAAACATAATTTTTCATTGTATTTTATCAATACCTACTCTAATCGAATTTTGTTATACCAAATAGTTGCTGAAGGGGAAAGTTAAATTCATATTATGTAAAATAAGATTGATAAATTATTTTCAAATACAAAATAGATATTTATAACAAAAAAAAAACACAGATTGCAAATTACTGAATATAAGTTAAGTTTCCTAAAAATGGTAAATCGTGCGTTTTAGGTTCATTAATCATGCACAAATGCCTCATGTTTATTACCATATCAACCGTAATAAATAGGGATGAAATATTTCACCTGAGGCAAGTCTAGAAAACAAAGGGACCTGGATTTATTATGTCGAGAGGGTGAGAGCAACGTTATTTTCATAAGCTTCTGTGCGGTCAGCGAACAATATTAATCCAAATATTCGCGATTTTACGGGGGGTTTTATCACAGAGTCGGTCATTTCTACATTTGTATAACGAACTTGTTTTTGTACTGTCTGTGTATAATTTACTTAATACGTGTATAATATGTAATATCCTAAGATTGTTCACGGCGACTAACAACGTATTCGCACTAATAGTATTTTATTAGCTTGTATATAAAAAAATATATATTCCAAATACGTGATTCGGTTGGTTACAGTGGATACGAAACAGTATTCTGTATATGTCTGTGCAATATATATCCACCACACATAAAGGGCCCTATAATAAATATAAACGACGTGAAGCAAACCATTTTAAAAGTTTTCCGCCGATAAGAATTGATTTTGTGCCCCAAGAGAACAACGCCGGTATTAGAGAATGTATCTGAAAAGTTTTTTCAGGTAACATAGATTTGTAAGTCTTTCGTGTTCTCCTAAAAAGAGACGTGTAGCAAGAAAAACGTATCCCATTGCTTACAGATCGCCTATTTATACGAAGTGTATGCAAATGGTAGTAACAAATTATTGAAAATACCATAGAAATATTTAATAGAAATTAGATTTGATAGCAAATTCAGATTTACGGTGTTCCTGATGTTCTATGTACCTCCCTACCTAATAATGTCTAAAGAAATTATTAAGTAATTATCTTTCCTTGACAATAAAAAATATAACAGATGATTATGAGTAAAATTTCAAAAAGAAACACAACTTCAGATCTTTAATATACAGACTCCTGTTTCATTAAAGCGGTTTTTGAATTTCAATTAGATATTTCAATTTATCGCTCTAATCGTACGCATTGTTGTGGGGCAAAAGTTGGCGGCGTAGGGTTAAAATTATTTATTACTGAAGTCTTATCCACTTTGCTCTACTTACTATGAAAGTTACAGCCAGACGATGGGGAGCGGTGCATGTTCAGCGAGTTGGTTGAAAGGGAAGTTCGCGGATAAGGGTTAAACTTGAATGATATTTTATAGAATAAGGGAACATTTCTTACGCGAACAACGTTCTTCATAAAAGAATCCGACTTGTCTCTGTGCGACGTAATTGTTTAATGGGAAGACGCCACACATAATTATTTTATGATATGATATACTTCAAAACAAAGACTTTATTTTTGGATGATTTAATTAAAAATATTTCCGTTGGAAAAGTAACCCTTTATTGCATAATAATTGACGGTAGACGACATCGGCACGAAGATTAATTTGAATGCGTCCCAAACCATCGCAATACGGCCCTTGCGATCCCCACATCAGATTTATGGCCGAACCAGAATTGGAATGACGGTATTATCCTCTTGAGTGTATGGAAATTGTTTTATACCACAATAGGATGGAGATAAGCCCAGCTGCTGACATTTCGCAAACGTTTGAAGGCTTATTACACAAACACCAGTTGTATAACTCGTCGTCCTCAATCTATGGAAGTTCGATTGCATACGGGAGATCGCCAACGACAAGGTTAATGTGTCGGAGTGTCACATGTCAATAAGTTTGTATAGTTGGTGCTTCAGCTGGACTGAATCTGTTTGCGGCATTAGGTATCTCACACAGCACGGCGAACAAGTTTTGAATATTACAATGATAACGATATTGCTACTGTTGTAGTTATAAACTCTGCACAAGACAATCTAGGAAAAAAAGTCAGATAACATATTCAAAAAATTTTAGAATGCTACAAAATATACATTTAAACTAGTGTTTAATTATAAAAAAATCTGTTTGATGGAGATGATGGTCGTCGTTTGGACTANTTTTTGTAATTTTTGGATATAATTTCGTAATTTCAGTAATTTTTGGACTTGATCTGGTACTTTTTGCATTTTTAAATATAATTTCGTAATTTTAGTAATTTGTAGACTTTTTCACATACTTACAAGAATTAATAGACTTCTAATAATTTTTGTTATTCTGTTATAATTTTTAATAACCTATGAAATTTCATAACCTGATTAATTTCGAAAAAGGAAAACATGTGTTTTATAAGTAACTGCACTTATTTGCTACTTCATTAAAAAGATGAAAATATTAGATAGATCATTTTATTAATTGGGAGTAATTGTAAGAAAATTTATTTGAATTATCTAAAATAACCCTTACAATAAAGTAAAAAAACTACAAAAGCTAATAGTAATTAATAAATATTTAGGTAAAACATTGTGAGTGTTATTCGACGTTGGTTGGTGTATTAATCCACAGAGTAGTGAATTTCCCACAATATTATATACCTATGTTTACAGTATGTTCCCGAATGGGGTACCACACTCTTGTAAACTTCTTTATTGTTGATATTTTAGGAAAAAGTTATTCTTAATAAAAAGTTGTGCTTATCTTGGGAAGCCATGGACAGTAATCAAATTTGTAATAAAACATACCAGGCATCCAAAATATTTCAAAATGTGAAATTTTCTCTACGCAAAGTGCCTTTAATTTTTGTTTTCATTGAAAACTGTATTTAACAAAGTTGTTCGGGAACTCAAGAAATGTGGGATTTAGTAAAAAAAGAAGGATAATCACATTTTGCCATTAAAAAGACGCCGCAATTTTTAACTATCCTACATACCATATAATTACTATGGATATTTCCTCAGCTATTTCCTAATTAATGTCGAAGACAACATATTTATTTTTATTAACTCTCCAGAATAATTTTTATTAATAATGCTAACCCTGGAGCAACGAATCTATCTTATGTTGTTATGGAATCGGTGGTTTCATATCGATATGCAATAAAAATTTTTGATGAAAAGTATGCAAATGTAATTGTAACTTGTAGGGCAGATCGCAAGCTAATTATAAAATTCGATACCATTGGTGATGTAAAGAATATTGAAAAGATAAAAAATAATACAATGATAACGATATTGCTACTGTTGTAGTTATAAACTCTGCACAAGACAATCTAGGAAAAAAAGTCAGATAACATATTCAAAAAATTTTAGAATGCTACAAAATATACATTTAAACTAGTGTTTAATTATAAAAAAATCTGTTTGATGGAGATGATGGTCGTCGTTTGGACTATTGTTTAACAATGGGCAAGAAATTGAAAACATATTCCTTCATCACAATATTTTACTTACTGAAGAATCAACATTCACAACTAATGGCATGGTTTCCTCTCAAAATTGTAGATACTGAGTTAAAAATGTTCAAAAAAGTAAATGTCTGGTGTGGCATAACGTATCATAAAATATTTGGTCCTTACTTTTTAGAAGAAAATCTTAATCAAAATTCGTATTTGGAAATTCTCAATAATTTTGTTTTGACAGAATTAGAGAGCGAAAATTTGAATTCAGAAGTAAACTTGTAACCATTAGATTATTTCTTAGGGCATACCTAAAGCTTACTTAAGCAAAAAATGGACAAGGAATTTATAAAGAGATTAGAAAAATGTGTATTACTTAAAGGTTTACAAATTGAATAGGACTTGCTTCACTGTTGGTGTTAATTTCAGTTCTAATTTGTTATTTCTATTTTTTTTTAATTAGAAAAGCTACTTGTATTTGGTTCTCAGGCTATTTTTATACTATATTAAATTTAAAATAAAAGTTTACTTATTTTTTACAATTTCTATGCCGTCATACTTTATTATTTTCCCAATAAACTACTCTTCGTCGTAAAATTTCGCAATATTTTTGTTCGGTTACTTCCGTTACTAAATTTAGAAACGCAATTTGTTTTATTAGTAAGATTTTTATTTTTATTGTTATTTTACCACACAAATTTTCACTATGAAGAAACTAGACTGTTTTTTCAACAGTACCTGTACGTAAATGTAGGCAAAGCAACAGAAGTTAGTCCGTATCTCTACGATGTTTTCACGAAAACTGAATGAAATATTTTTAATCAGACCAATTTATTTAAGTACTTTCAGTAATTTTAAAGAATAATATTAAAAATCTTTGTACTCTTATCAGGTAATTTTTTGTACTTTTTGTAATCTCATACATACTTTTTGTAATTTTTGTAATTTGCCAAAGAATTTGGTAATTTTTATACTTTAATAAATAATTTCTATACTTTTAAAGTAATTTTAAATTATAATATCTCAACCGTACACCAAAAATTACTTGTGGCACACCCCTCGTTTACAACTGAAACTAATCAGCTGCCATTATTTTCTTTGTTCGCAAATTGCAAATTGACGTTAGCAATATTACAGTGGATCAAGTTTATTCCAGACGGGGATCAATGCCCCTTTTTAATATCCGAAAGGGCAGAAAAAGTTTTGAACGGTTGGGTTGTTGGACACAATATTTTAGTTTCGTCAGTCAGTTACATTTAGCAAGTTGTTTTCACGGCCCACGCCGCGGAGATAGTTTTTGTTGATAGTCTGAGGATGGGAATGAATGGGTTGAGTGCTATAAAGTTAGAATGTAATCATGGGATTTATGAGGGAATTTAGGGAACGGGATGAAGAACTCAAAGAGCTGTAAACAATATGATTACTGCTTCGGGTAGAATAGGGTTTGTTGGAGTTTTTTTTTCGACGAGGGTGGAGAGAATAAAGTTCTATTGTGTGCTGTTGGTGAGAAAATTCCTCTGTGAGTTCGAGAAAGACTACACACCAGTTGGTAAGAGAACCGCGATGTGGAAAAAGAACAATTACGTAACAAACTTCGTGTATTTGTCTATAAAAAAATGTCAAACTGTTTCATGATATTAAAATTATCACTTAAATAATTGTAATTCGTTATATCTTTAATAATAAAAGTACAACTACAAATGTATAAATATTTTTTCCATTCGTCAATTCATTAAACTGAAAATTATTCAATATTCGATTATAAAACGTACTTTTAGTATTTAAAATATCAAATTCCTAATATTCTTTGACTTGTTAACTGGTTTTGAACGTTTTTCTTGTACAATTTTTCACATTCATACCTACTTTGAACGTTTTAAGTCTGAAAACTTTTTGCCTCACCATTTCTTTTTGTATAAAAACCAAGTCGCTTTAATATAATGGCCATTTAGATAACAAATCATTTATTATTAATTTCATTTTAAAGAGTACGGATCACAAAAAAAAACAGGGCGTCTAATTTTGTTCTCTGATTGCCAATAATCAGTATTCGAAATGTCAGAAGAATACAACGTTCTACATTAACAAAACATCGAGTAATTCTTTCTTATATTGACGAACGACGCAATACCCAAAGGTTTCGGTATATCGATTTTTTTTTTTTTATGTATATTCTCTAGTGATTTTCATAATGAGCTTTCCTAATATAAGAAAGCCTGGGTTCGCGACAGCGGAATTAGTGTAATCGATCATAAGACGGATCTCTTCATTTTGTTATATAACGGAAAATTTAATTTGAAACTGAGATGTTTTCCTCCTTATAAATTAATGTATTACGTTTTTACTCGTATATCCATAAGTATCCCTTTAAAGATCTGCTGCCACCGTCAGTGGCTTTTCACGGTAATGAAACTTTTGTTTGTGATTTATAATATGCGTCATTTTCTACAGTCTGCATGATATTGAACCCGTGGAAAAAACTCACATTTGTTATTAATCCAAGCTTTTAATTATCAAAATTTCCAAGCTTCGCAGGACGTTAATGAATCAGCAAACCCTCTATCCTGTTAGTGAGAAATAATACCACTGATGTGTTTTGTACTTTATACTTTTATTAATTCTTAGTTTTGTGGGTCACTAATTCTATATTCTTAAAAAATATATATTGATGTTTCTAAATTTAATCTCCCGAGTATCTCCCTAGCATCAGAGACAAGCTATAAATTTTACACTAATACTCGAAATTTACAAAGCATTGACATGAGGATTCCGCGAGAAGACGCGTGGCTTGAGTTTTAAATCTTGAAATAGAATTATTGCGATTGGTACATACTAATTGATTATAATATATAAAAAACACACTAGTATATTAAAGTCTATGCTTACACAGACGAATTTCAATACAAACTAATTCTGATCGATACCAATGAAGTATAGGTCTCATCCACAGACTTCTAATATAAAATATGTACTTGGAAGTCTGTGGTCTCACTAAAAATAGTGCACCTGCACTATAAATAATTCCTAACTTTTGTACAATTAATGCGAATGCAGAATATTCAAGAAAATATAAATTCTTATGTAGTCAGATCGTTACAGAGCACAACATTCTCGCGAAAGAGACAAATGCAACAATGTTGAATTGGACTCAATAAACTTAACAATTTCTCGCGAAGATATAACATATTGAAGCGCCGGAAAAACTATCAATAACGCTCCCATTCCACAAGTCCGGATAAAATATAAAAGATTTCACGAGCGGAAAGGTCGACATCTCTATTTAACAAGAGAATAGCCACCGCGTGTTTATTACGAGCAGCGCTAAAAAAATTTAAAGGTATTGTCATTTTTATTGGCCTCTAAAGCAACTGAAAAATATAAAAAATGATATTGGTACACAAAGAAAGATAAGTGTATCTATCGCAAATCTGTCATGTGAATTTTTTTTTAGTTAAGACCGTGCGCAAAAACCGGCCGGATTATTATAAGAAAAAAAAGGCCGGTACGTACATCCAACAGTGGCGATCAATCATCCTAACGACTATCTCTTCGGTGTTTTGGTTTAAGTGTGGGTTTACCGCCTAATGAGATATAACTTTCTTATTACGTACTTGTCAGAAACTGTGCAAACGCGTATGAACTCGTTAAATTTTTTTTAGTCTTCCCCAAAACTACCCTGAAGTAAAAATGAAACGGAAACATTCACTCACTAAAAAACCAGATGCAGTTAATATTAATAATAACACTTTCCCTGACACCTATTGATGTATTAAGAGAAATACATTAACATTAATGGATTTTAAGTGCTGGCCATAAAAATAGTAAAGCGAACGGGCCCACAAAAACGATACGGAGGCGGAATATCTAGCATGTTATAAATTCAATTCAAGTAACAAATAAGTACGATTTTTCACGTTTTAAACTATGGCGTTTGCTATATATTTAACGTCAGCTTTATTTTATCGCAATACAATTTTTCGCTGGGTGTGGCACGAATTTCCTGTGCACCGAATTTTTCCGCATTAGAAACTATTTATTTTTTTTTAATGTACAATATTTCTCCACGGTGAGTTTATTTTCTTAATGGTATAAAGTAAATGAAATTGCTATTTGTAACATCCAGATTTTAATATTAGTCTTAAAACAAACAATAATAAATCCATAGGAAAATATAGTCTTAATTTTTGTGTCATATTCTGAAATCATGGTCCCTTTCCTAAAATATTCTTTATACCGCTTTATACTATATTGAATAGCTCCATACTATTATCACAATATTGTTTTTTAATCAAAATAATAGTTTTTCGGAAAATAAGTTATATGCAAAATTGAATGACATTCATGTATAAGAGAAAATAAGTTGATTATCATTAACGAAAATGTTAATTTATGTAATACCTGAAAGTTTAAAACTTGTTCAGCTTTTAGTAAATAGAAGTCTTCCTAAGATGACTTGAAATATGATTTTAATTTGAAGTCGGTTTCTAGGAATTACAAAGATTTGACACTCCGTAAATTCATAATATCATGCCAAAAGAATGCTTACCATTGACTTCAACCAACGTGTCCCTCGAAGAATCCCGACCATATCCTGGCACATTCACTCGCGAACCTCGAAATTGGTAAGCCTACAATTGATTTCTCAGACAATTCAACCCACTCGGTGGTCTCAAACCTAAATCTCCTGTTCCAAGACAGTAATTAGGGCCTTATCTCTCGAGGAAATACAACGATAACGTTAATTATCGAATATTTGTAGACACTTGTCCCTGTCTCAACTCACCAATCAACGGATATCAACGAATTTAGTCACTAAGTTGATTAAGGCAATCAACATACATAAGTCAAGTCCGATTAGTCACTTATAGTCACTATCACTAACACTCTTTCACCACTAAGCCATTATTGATGTCCTATTAGGCTGCATTTACCGGACACTGAAATAAAAATATTATATTAGACTTTTAAAAACACAACTATTTTCTTTAGCATCTTATAGTAGTATAATCAAGAGTATACTCTTATAAAAAAATTGCAACTTCACCTTTGTTTGCAATGTTTTTTTAGAAACTCAGAAAATTGAGTATATCTTTTACAAATTACTTTTAACCGTACCTGTATGAGTTTATTATTAAAGATGATCATTGACTTACGGTTATACTCAGTCAACTAATTTAGTACAGTTTTCTATACACATCTACTACATTTTTTTTGAACACTGGCATCCCTGTCCACCGCTAATTTGACATTATAATTATGTTTCGTCACCGTATCTAGCACCAAATCTAAACATTCATTCATCCATTTAGAAATCGTAAGGTTCCTTGCTCGTTTTTTAGAGGTACGGTATGTACGAGAATTGACGACGAGAATAAATTTTATAGTGTTATTTACAGATTCCTCTAAACATCAATATCATTGATTTACAAAGAACCAAGTCGATTAGATAGCGTTAATGCTGCTACATATGTACGTATTCGTACAAGTGGTTTTTATAAAACTACTACAACCCTCTTTAGGTCTGGACATTGTCTCCTGGATAGCAGGGACGGTAAAATATGCAAAACACTTGGCGTGACTAGGTTTTGGTTTTTATCGTTGTTTGAAACATCTTTCAGGTAGATGCTAAAGCTTAATATTCAATATGGTAATAAATCTCGCTAAAAATGACAGAAGATAGCAGATCACAATGTCAGAAATTAATTTTGTCTTTGGATTTTTTGTACGATTTCAGAGAGCAATACTTTCACAATTTGTTTCTGGTTGTCTCACTTACAATTAGGCGCTATTTTCTAGGGCATTATTTGATATCAAATTTTTGTATTACCTTTTTCAATCTTTTATCTAACAGCATAAACTAGATTTATTGCTTAAATCAGTATCCTTTTGACGTACGTAAGTGATTGTAAATTATTATGTTACCTACATTGTAAGCAATACAAGAACAATTTTAATGCGAAGCATACTTACCACAAAGAAAAAACAAGAGAACATACTAGAAACGATTTTTAATGTTCCACTAACGAGGCTAGCAATTTTATACTCGCTAAATTTGACCGAATAGCAAGGGAACATGTATATTTCCCTTGTCTTCATTTATTTCTAGTACACGGATATGTTTTATTTATACCTGCTTATGACTGAACAACATAGTAATTATTTCTACCTCATGAATAATTTTTCTCCTGAAAATCGAAATGAATGTTATTTGTAGCTGCGCGGTACGGATGTACGAATATAATGTCCAATAAATATGCATGTGCGGCGCAATACTCCCAGTTCCATATTCCAGTTATTACTGAGAATTGATTAAATATACAGGGCGTCCAATTTCAGGCTGATTCTTCCACAGCTCTGGTAAATGAAAAAAGTTTTTCAACTTTACAGTAACATTTCTGATTATTAGTAAAAGTGTGGTGATTAAATCGCCCACAGGGGTATTTCAGAAAGATTGACTAACTATTATTTAAATGGACTTTCTGTCGAAGCTATGCCACAGATCTTTGTTCAGATAAACAACATAAATGTATCGATGTTTCGACGTATTTGGGTTAAACACCGGATCAACCCGTCTAAATTATATGTAGTCACGGAAACATCCTGTTAGCAAAAAAGAATTATCGTTTGGTATTTAATTCACACCTTATACTTTCTCCCTTTCGTCAGAAAAATGGTCGTGATTAGGTTATAATATAAAAATCCATATCTATCGCGTGATCAGAAAGTTATCAAAGTATATACAGCGTTTAATTTATTTCCTCATTTCGACCTATATGTGGTGTTCTAAAAGCATGTAAGTTTGTCGCAGATCTTGTAGAATACCTTATATGAAACATTAATTTTGAAGCTTTCTGATACAGTGTACATTTTTTTAAACACTAAATCTCAATTCTAAGAAAAAAGTGTTTCTCTAGCTCTTTACGAAGAAGACAAAGGCTCCATTATTGTACTTGGAGTGTGTTAATTTGACTTTCGCACGAATTTAATCCGCTATCGCTCCTCCGGACGAACAGCTCGGTATAAAAATAACATGTATGCAATTTAATCCGTAATCGATATCTAATCGTGCGATGGCTAATTAAATGGAGCCGATTAGATGTTCAGCGTGTGATCTAGTGTATTCAGGAAATTCCGATAAGCCAATATCGCCCAGTAATGGAAACATTCTCTGCATGTAAATGAGGGTGATAATACGTGATGCCCGCATTAAGATATTTGTGTGTTGTGCGGTTGCTACACAAACGAGCTCTTCGTATAAAAGGTCTTTTCTGGGTAGGAAACCATAAAATCAAAGCGATTTTGCAATAAATGCGAATTAAATTTTCAGATAGTGCAAATAAAATCATTGGTAGGTATTCTACTCGTTGATCAACCGCATTCAGTATAGAAATGTCAGTATTCTAACCTACGTACATTTAACCCAAAAAAAAAAACTTTCTAACAAACAGTAAAACCTTTGAACTAAATTGAAAAATGTTAAACCTTCAAAATCGAGAAAAAAATACCTAACCCATCCTAACAACATAAGTTTTCCAACTGTTCTATATTATTTCGGTCGTGGTGGTTAAATGTAACAATAACATAATTACTGAAGTTTCAGACACCAGATTATTGTTTGACTAATCTGATACGTCGGTAACCCGATTAATTTTATCACCGTAGGTACCTCTGACGTATCGTTTCTGTTTGTCTTGCTACTTCCTTGTTTATAAAGTTTACCAAAGTAGGGAGCATGTTTTGATAGTAAATTGAATGCTGGTGGAAGCGCCAAAATTCGACTACTTGCTCGTGCTCACAAAATAATTTGTACAAAGTTTGTCTTGATGTATTTAATTAATATCTCTTCCATGCATAAATCCAGACATTCATGGAAATACATTTATATAACTTAATTGATTCACAAAGAATCTAGATTGTAAACTTGTTCTTTGTTCTATGAAATGCCTGACGAACAATTTTAAAGCACAAAAAGTTTGGCCAATTCGGGTATAAATAAAAAAATAGCCTAACCTATTTTCATGGGACAACTTATTAATTATTGTTATAGCTAAGAATTACTCTCGGAATTACTAATCCGTTGCTTTTCCGAAATCGTGAGCTTTTTCACGTGTTTTGCATGAAGTCGAAACAATCGAGTGACTGTTTGTGTGCTTAACATTTCACTAAATTTGATAGCAGATCATTTCATCGTGAAACAGCAGTGTGACACGCAATGGACTCGAAAAGCACCGATAAAAAAACAAAAACCCTCTTGCAATGACTTTTATCGACAATTAAAACCGATTCCAGTTCTATTTTTAGAATTAATGAAATCAGTGTTATTTTTAACCCTGTTTATTTTGTTCGTCCACTTTTGTGGGCCTGCGTGGCGTTTTTTTCTTCAAATATTCAGGGGCTTATTTCAACATTGGATTCTATCGAAAAATAGACTATTTTACCGCAAATACCGACAGATTTTTTCCAAAGGGTAAGTAGCACGAAATGTTCGTCTTATATACTTCATTGTGAGGTAAAAACTGAAAGAATTGAGATCAGGAGAACGCGGTGGTCAAGTAATTAGTAAATTTTGATACATATTTACTGCCTTCAACATCAGCAGTGAAAAATGTAGTAACTCTATTTCTCTCGAAGTCCTGATACAAACTTGAAATTGAAATTAACGTGATGCGATTGGCTCTAATTTTTTTAAATTTTCTAAAATCGCGACTTCTACAAGTCTGAGCCCCTGGCAAGCGGCTTATTTTATTTACTTTTCGAAAGAGCACGGGCTTGGGAAGTTAGAAGTAAATATGTCACTTGTTCTTAATACGTTCCGCAAACTCCTCCACGAAAAGTTATTTAATTTCCCCCTTTTCTTTCTGTCAGTTAAACAGAGTTAATGTTTTACGTCATTAACTTTTGTGGGGACCGCTTAAAAATTACTATAAATCTTGCGGCATTACATTAAGAAAATGCTCTAAATATTTTACAAGAGGGAATTTTCACTACCTCTAAGAGTGGACAACGTAATATATAATATGACAAGAGGAATTTGGTTGTGTTGCAAGGGAAATCGTGCTTGGTGCACGAACATGAAATAAGCGAGGAATAAAAGTAGCTCGGGAATATTGTTCCAGTTCACAAAATTATTAAATGTAATATTACTGCATGCCTGAGTCGAGTTTTCTAACGAGGAATGTGGCAAGAATGTTGTAATAATCCAATTTTGTTGAACACAATAAATGAAATTGGTCTGCTGACAAATATAAACAACTGTAGGTATATTTATTTAATATGTACCTAATTTCTGCTTTCACCTGCCTACTTAATAATAAATATTGTACCGATTTTTTTTTATTTAGCACAATTTAATACACAAACCGTTTGAAAACTTTGACATTTATATATTTTTCGTTGTTTATCGAAATTTCCATGGGTTTCTAAGAACAGTATAGAATAATCTCTTAGCTTATAAGAACATAATAAAAAGAAACATAACACATTCTAGGAATATTATGACACAAACAAGTAAACAAATGTATGAGGAAAGCACACTAAACTGAATCTTGCTATGTAGTCTCCAAATTTTATATTTATACATATAACTTTATTATTTCCGAAAGAAATAATAATGTATTTAACCAAAGAACGATGTAAAAATAAACGGACCCTTACAACCGACCGATATTTAAATGAAGTGTCATCGAATTCTGATTAACGGTTCAGATTCTACACCGCCACATACTTTTATTGGGGCTACCCCCGCGTTAAACCAACCCATGAAATATTAATCGAAAACAAAACAGGTGATTCAAATTTCAGGAAACGAGCGATTGATTTAATTTATGCGTTAGGTATTTGTTGTATGGCGTGCTTATCATAAAATAACGAACGGGTGTTATTGTTATTAATTAATTGCATATTTAATTACAAATGAAACAAAATATTGCAACATGATGTTAACCTTTGTGTGATTCTAATAAATATTTTGGTATGAAACAAAATGGAAATTACCGAACCCGTTTTTGAGGGATGAACACCAGGGGTAGTTTGCATCAGTTTAAATCCGTTTTAGACCAATAGAAAAAATTATTTGTGAAATATCTGTTTTTTTTTTATAAGAAATAATTTCCATTTCGTTTCATTCCAAAATATTGATTAGAACCCGAGATGTCACAGAAATACTGTTTTTGTGGGTGAACATGAGGGGTAGTTTGCATCCGTTTGAGGCTAATACAACAAATTATTCGTATGATTAGAGAAAAAGTAAAATCTTTTTATTTTGTAATGTTAATCCTAATCGTATAGACATTTTATTTAAACAAATATGATTTTTTTATATATAAAAAATGTTTGAAAAATATAGTTTAAAAAAAATAAGCGTAGCAACCCCCAAACACGAAATCACTAATGAAACATCTGTTTTTTTATAAGAAGTAATTTTGCATGTTGTTTTATTCCAAAATATTGATTCGAACCCCAGATATTTAGAAAAAACTGTTTTGGGGTCGAACTTTTGAGTATGTATTTCACCGACATATTATTTGATAATAATAATGCAGAATTATTATAAATACCCGACTGTCTCTAGACAAACACACATACAACTAAAAGAGTTCTTTTAGGTTATGAAACCCTGAAAAATTCAAAATTTCGTTAATAACATGCATACGCCCTTACGATTATTTACATCGCGATCAGCCAAAAATTTAATAAGGTAAAAATCTGACCCTGGAATAAAGCACGAGACAAACCTTCCAACTAAAATATATTCAGGTCACTTATAAGAATTCAGCAAGGTAATGTATGTAAAGCAGTTGCCGTAACTTAGGCAGAAACTTCTCGACTCAGGGTGAAAGGTCAATGTAACTGCGATTTTGAAATGTAGGTGTGAAACATTCTTACCCACCCGACTTGACTACAGATTTAAAATTCTGCGGTATAAGGAACTATAAATTGCGGGTGAAATATAAGATCTTTGTAACATACCTACCCAATACAGCTAGACCTTGATTTGATTGAAAATAAATGAAAAAAGTATCTTTAAACTTAGCATAGGGTGTTGAATATCTCAAAATAAGGTTAGTTAAGTCGTAGGATTCTTTATATCTGCTTAAAAAACTGTGATAAATTAAATGAACGCCTTTTACGTGAATTATGGGGCATAAAATTACTTTATTCCGTTCCAAACAATTTTCTTATCCTTTCAGGGTTAACACCCCTTATTTTTATGACGGATTAGAATGAGATAATACATTTTTTTTAAACAGTAAAATTCCTTCTTTTTTAATCTGTGACAAAAATTTTATTTATTTCTCTATGCATCGGTAATGGTTATAGAAACGTACCCTTTTTAGCAGCTGTTTTAATTAGAATCGGTTTTCTTAGATAGTGTCTCGAAAATTCAATTTTCTCGCCCTGAAATCTAGCTGCAAATATTTATTTTGTAAGCCGCTCTCTAATTAATTGGTAAAGTTGGCCAAGGAACGTAATTGTAGCCCCGACTAGCCCGGGTCGTGAATAAAATAGAGGGTAGTTTTGGGCGTTAGATTCTAGGTGGCGATGAACTCGCAGGACTCGGGAAAAGTTACGTAAATTCAAAAATACACTCTTGGAAAAACAGCAAGTGTAACTACACACTACATCGTGTTAACAAGAAACCTACAATTTAAAAAAACATCCTGCATAAACAGGGTGTTGTTTAAGTACGAGGCCAAACTTCAAGGGGTGATTCTTTGCGTGATTCTATAAGACGAAAACTTTATATAAACATAGGTCCGCTATCTAAGATAAGTCAACTCATATATTTTTCTAAGTTTTATTCTCTTGAAAAACACCGCTTCTCATTTGTAATTATGGCGAACGCACATAGACACAACTTTTAAAGGTCCTAACTTCCAGCGAAACAAAGTGCTGCAATGCAGTAGTTCTCTATGCGGCAGACACATGTGTCTTTCACAGCAGGACATTTGTAACTTGAGCGTAATTATTTAATCTCATACAACTCCAAATTCAGAGATAACGAGAGACTATAGAAAATTTATATATCTTTTTATATCGCGCTTCTCCAAAGCCGTTTTAACTTGGTCTCAAACTTTTGTACGTAGCAACAGTATTTCGCAGATCTCGGCAGTAAATCATTATGTTTGTTGGATACATAGAGATAAACTAACTGGTATATAACTAGATCTAGGTTTACGGCGTACTTTATAACTTCCCGGGAAGCTTTCTTGTTTTATAACAACTGCGTGCATGATAACGAAACTTAAAGACGCATTAGTCGACTCCAAACACTGCATATATTATATTTCAAGCTTGCTACGTCAAACTTATTGATTGGTGACATTTCCGCCTCTCATGTTATAAAACAAAGTTTTCACCACGTTAAATTTTAGTTTACATGTTTGCTTTAGAGCATAGATATAGCGACTTTTCATTGTACGAAAATTTACGCTCAGATATAGTTAACAGTTATTGTGTTTTGGTTCTGACACAAGTTGACTGAATATACTTTGGAATAGAGATGCGAAGTGCTATTCGTTACGCTGCTTATTTAATATTATACACGTTACGTAAATATATGAAGTTCTTCTAATTAGGAACCTACGCTTCGGTGAAATAACAAGCTCCAAGTAAGCTCGTTATTTTAATTATTACAACCGACCCCGTCGGCCTCGTTATCCAGAAAGGGAAGTCGACGTTTTGGAAGAAGACAATAGACAGATATAAATAAATTATTATAGGTAATAACTGTTATGCCTACGTTTAAGGAGGTGTATCGGGTTTACTCAAATGCACAGATGTACTTGAAATTTATATAGCGTATTACCCAGTGCTCCCTGCGTGCGTCATATTTTTTTTAAATTTTTTCTGAGTCTAGATTTTGAGATATTGTTGTTGAAAGTTGTTCATTTTAACATAGGTTTATATGTCGAAGATGGACGGAATGTAGAAATTGTGAAACAAAACTTTTCCATAGATAGTAAATAGAGATTAAAAACACGAACAGTGAGTAATAATGTAATTTCTATCACAGAACCTTCAAAATTGCATCCAACATTTTCTTCGACTTGAATGAGAGATGGGCGCGAGTGTCATTTCGTTTCTTTAGAACGAAATTAACATAATTCTCGTTGTTTTACCAGTTCATATGATTTTAATTAAAGGTTACAATATATAGATAATATTTATCGCAAATAATTTCAATAGAATTTAATTTTTTCAAATTGGCAGCGGGTTTTAGTCCCATAAGAAAAGCATAGGACCCCCCCCTGCGCTCCTCACTTCCCTCGGACCCCGATATACCTCCTTAAGGGTGACGATATACTATTATACTAATGTTCCATATCTGAGTAATAGAGATGCCTCGAGAGATACCCGTCTTAACGTTACAATTCTGTACCTAAAGTTGATTACAACGAAACAATAAAATTCTTAATACCCCCCACCAGCGCGAGGCACGGTATATAAAAACGCTTACTTCCTTTTACACCTACTTCCGGGGCCGGCATTTACGCTGAAGTAAGTCATTTCTACCGAACCCCACCAAAGGTTTATAGAAAATTAAATTCTTATGGCCGGCGGGCTTTTTGTTATTTCCCTGTTCTGTGGGATTAGATCTTGGTAATTTAATGGCCACGCCACGACGAAACGGACCTCGGCTAATGAAAGGTCCTTCTGGAACGTTATTGGGCATAATATTGCGTAATTTGTGGTAGGTACCTAAACGCATTCAAGTAACGATTTTTTTATTTTATATCTAATCTTATTTATTTAAAAATGCAATATTTTCACTCTTGATATAAGTCGTTCTGATCATTATTACAGTTATCATCGTTTCAAACAATGCTAGATTTCATACGATGAAAGAACAACAAAGATATTATCTAAATTAGCTCCCTAAAAATAACAAAACTTCAAAATTAATCTAGTAGGTACACAACGCGATTTATTTTTGGCCTAATTACTGTTCATTTGTTTAGCCTGATATTTTTTACGCCCTTATAAATTTATACTACGACCCGATAAGCTCCGAACCATTAATTGAACAAATAAATTTATCACAAACGTGTGTGCTGTATTTGTAATTATAATTACTAAATTGAATAAACAATACCGATTGTATTTAATAAAGTGTAAGCTTCGTACACACGATACCGGTTACCCCGGAAACAGATAATTCTAGTTGATTTTTTCTACTTTTGTGCACCTGTTGTGAAATTGAAAATACGAACGACCAGTCAAGTGCGTGTAAAAATTCTTGAAACTTGAATACTTTTGAGAAATTTCACTTTTAATCTAAAACAAGAAATAATTAAATGTGCGTTTTGGGATTTATTACTCGCGTTTAATTAAAAGCTGAAAATTTCGAACCGGGTTACGAGCGACGTTAATAAATTAATCCGAGATAACAGACAGCAATTAATAACCTTTTCTCAGGAACATGTGAAATATTACATTTTCAATATGTTTTTATTCGGAATTTAGAAATACGAAATGTATACGAGCAGAAGAGAATAACTCGGACCTGAATTCTGAATTTAATATCCTACTTTGATACATCTGGATCCAAGTTTTCCATAATAACTTTTCGACGTCATCGGTTGCAAGATACAACCGAAGAGAAACGAAAATTTAATACTGAATCCTCGAGGACATTTCTTCCCTTTCAGCGTATTTATAATACGACTGCAATCTAAGTTAAACTACTCAAGGTGTGTATTTTTAAAAATTTAAAATGATTTAAAAAAAATATTTCGTATCCATCAGATTAATAAGTATTTTTATTTTTTATGAACGTTTTTTGAAACGGCAAAATTAATTATTTTCAAAGTTTTATTTAGTATTTGTTTCGTTTCAAAAATGAAGTTGCAACGAATATACTGAAAAGCCGAAACACTCATCCTATTAAAAGGGAAGGCATTCGTCTACAACTCCTGCGGTTCTTCCTTTACCCAAGAGGCGACAGCAGTCCTAGAGAGGCAGTAAAGGCTTCGAATGTTTGAGGTGAGAGCCGAACCAAGCACGGGAACTCTTTGATGTTTTGTGTCTTTACACTGATTCGGCTGAAAGGTTTCATTCTGGATAACTAACATATTACGTGAAAAGTTTTAGGCAACTAAAACCTGTTTAAACAGGCGAGATGGCAATTAATTTCCAGATTTCTCTTTTGAATTCAATATTAATTATTATTATATACTTATGCAGAAAAGAACCATTTATTTTTCACGTACTTCTAAAGCATTGGAGACGATCCTACTTATTTATTTTGATTGTTTAACCTGTACCTAAGTTCACTTTGTCACATTATTTGTGATACAGCGAACTTTTTATCGAATGTCAGCGACCCCAAAGCAAGATTGATAAATTGTGACAAACGACAAAAGCAAATATCAGAAATAAGTGTTTCTCAATGTCTGTTTTCCAGCTACCAACATTCCAAAGTTGTGACTGGAATTGTTGTCGCTTAATGCGAATTGTCGGATTCCTTTTACGAAGCTATCCTGCAGGATCCATCGTCTAATGGCTTGTAGTTGGCCACAGAACACAATCCGAATTGCATTGCATCGCCCGACTTTACGACTGTCGGATTATTTACATGTCTACTTCAATTTTAAAGCTAACTGTGCCAGCGTAACTGTACTTCTTGTATATTTTATTCATCTTACCATCAAGCCCGTCATAGTTGTTTGTGTATATTGGAATTCGTTGCTGTATTTTTTTCTGGTAATAAAAGGAAGTTAAGTCGTAATTTAGTGAATATAAATCACATAACAAACATTTTTTACTCTGGAAAGTGAATATGTTACATTAGTAGGTATATGAAAAACATGGTTTCATTTCAAAATGGCATTTCTTTTTTCTAACACAAAATCTCAGTTGTAACCTTGAAAAGAATGATGATATAACAGAAAATATTGAGAATAACAGTAACACCCCCTGTATTATTTCAAATCAAGATCACATATCACCTTAAAATCCCCCCTTTAATGTTTTTAGACGTCAATTAAATGGATGTCCAATAGCATCAACCAGCCGATCCTCCCCAGAAAACAGATAATGCTAATTAAGGGCTAAGACATCGGAATCAGACACATCCCTGGATTCAGGTAGATGAGTTTCTGTTGGAATGCGATCGATAGACTCCCATCAGATAAAAATCCCATTGGACCATGTTGCCGGCTTAGTTTATATCTTATCAGCTCTTTGGAGGATTGTAACCGGAGCTATAAGAATTGAGGGTTACTGGCGTACTCCACACTATAGTCTTAGAAATGAATTTGATGCAAAGTAATCTATATAAGGGCGATAGGGTGTACTTAAATTAAGATCCCGGCAGTTAATTAATTAGTCTACCATGTAAAGAAGTAGCTATCGACAATGCCGCAAACATAATTCATGAGCAATAAATGAAAATCTGTTGTGCTATAGTTTGTTTTAGAACCTAACAGAAACGTATCGGGAGTGCCAGATGTTAGTTATATTGAACCCATTTAAGGGGGTCGGATGAAATAAATTGTCAAATTTGTAATTTTGCTTACGTTTCGAATCCAAGAGTTTAATTATAAACGAAAAGATTGGCTAACTCAATTATTTACGGTTGGGTAAGCTCCCTGGCTGTATCATAAAATTATATTCCGGCAAATAAAGTTATTTATTATCAGTTTATAAAGATAAAGAACATTTTGTAGCGTCGTTAAAATATTTTTATTATAACTGCCGTTATTAGATAATTAAAATTTTAAAAGAAAACAAGTAGTAGAACATGGGATGCCTGATATCATCAAAAAAGTTATAAAATATTTGATGTTATGTTTAAATGCATACGTGGCCGAATTACTGTGGGTTTCATAACTTAGTTATCACAGTGGTATAATGTCATTAGTTTTACGCGTAAAGCTACGCTCTGATGGATTTAATTTTAATTTATTGCGAAACAAGACAAAATGCACTCGCAGCTTCTAATCTGAGGAACGTTTAGCATAGCCACCGCGGCCTCTATTTTTTATAGACACATTTAAAAAATGCCGTACTGAACCGTACTGAAGTAAATTATTGATGATTTTGAATCACCTTGTATAAAATAATATAATTATAACATGAAACTTACATTCACAGAAATGTATCATGATGTATACATTGCGTAACAAATGAATATTTATTTGATAGAAGCATAAAGCATTACGCTGAAATATGTTTTATTTACATAAAAGAATTTCTTGTTTTTCACACTGAATATGATAAATCCCGGCTTCTGGATTAATAATTCAACTCACCCTACCCTTTCAGCTATCGCTCTCTGCAATATTTATCGGAGTGGTGTATCAAACACCGAGCTCTGCTTTTATCAAATTTCTTAGCCGTTCTCTCCTTAATAAGAAAATATTTCTAGTCGTTTGTCTATTACATGGGAATGAAAAATTTGATCGCGCCATTTTATCCCTTTTAGGTAGATTGGATTCCACTGTTCCAGGAGATTTTCGTTCAGTCACACAATCACGTATATTAGTATTATGCACTCGACCAGACGGAATTTTCCAGGATCAATCCACGGGAACGGTTATTAATATTCTTAACACTCCGCCCGCATTACAAATCCGATTTCGGAACTACTCTGTTACAGTAGAAATAAAGTGATTAGAAATGGTCACAATTCTAAGCCTGTTAAGAGTTGTAGACCAAGCAAATAAAATTTTTACTCGAAAAAAGTCCTATCCGCGAGATTATTGTAAACTTGTCATAATGGAACATAATACAAGACATCTCTCGTCTCGTGAGTCAAAAACTTTTATTAGCTAACTTTTCTATTTAAACAAATAAGTGAGGAAAACAGTTTTTTCACTTTGCAGGGAAAACCATCAATTTTAGCGAAAAGTGACTCTCAGAC